>NC_091197.1:27977301-27979801 GCF_040958095.1 Procambarus clarkii
CAGGCAGCTAGGATAATTCCTCCACCAGGGACATGCAGCTAAGGATAATTCCTCCACCAGGGACATGCAGCTAAGGATAATTCCCCCACCAGAGACAAGCAGCTGGGGATAATTCCTCCAGCACACCTACGTCAGATTATCCCTTAAAACTGCCATTATGTAACCCGTAATCCAGAACAATGGAGACTATCATACAGGTGTTCTTTATGTTAACATAAACGGATTCTACCTCTCCATTTTGTGGAGAGGCAGGAGGTGGCGGCGTGCTGTCCTCCACAGTTCTTGGTGGTGGCGGTACAGTGCTTGTAGTTGTGAGTGCCGGAACCTGAGCTGCACTTACCCGTTTGTTCTGGCCACTTGTTAGAGAAGTACTCATAGCTGAAGCACTTGTAGCACTGTCTCTCTTGTTGGGATTTTCCATGACGATCTGGTTTGTTGAGGAAGCGTAATGAATAATTGAAGCTTACATGTCGTACAGAGAGTTCGAACTTCTGACTGTGTGAACACCGGGTCCGACCTCCCAATCACCACGATGCTTCCTTTGTTTGGTGACGAGGTGATTCCAAAGCTCTTGAACCCGTTCTTCACTGCTTCCTGGGCCTTTTCTGCTGTTCTAAGGTCATCTTCATCGTGGGTCGAGTGGCGTTGTTTGTCTTGTTACGGACACTTAGGACCAGTAACCGGGTTTTTGATGGATTATCCTCGTTTAGTATATCCGACCCCAAGTCGGTAGTATGCTTTCAAGAATTGGCTATATAGGGCAATAAGAAAAAGGGGGGATGAACAATACACTTTTCTCTTCACCAATATATTTACCCTCATTGTTAAAATATATTAAAATATAATATTTCTACACTTATTTACAGTAGTAAGGGTCCCTTTCACACAGGACACCAAAAGTGCACACATGCAGTGTTCATCAATCCCAGTGTTTCCACCACCCAGTACCTCGTCCACTCGTACTGGGAAACACTGGCGAGCTCACCTTTTACGTGGGCCAGCCCACCAACACAGTATCACGAGGTGCCAATACCACACTATCGCTTTCCAGCCACTCGTTGGCAGAGGACCTCAGCCACACGTTGATCGGGGTCACAAAACAACCATATACAGGGGTAGCAAACCCCTGGCAGAAGTCTCTAACGACCAGCTAGCAGCACTTCACAACAGGCACTGTCGTCTGTTACTCTCCTAAGTAAGGAGGAACGGGGTCCCGGGATATGCCGATCTCTTCCAACACTACATAAATCAGCAGCTAACACACTGCTCTGATCGGCGGCGGCTTACTTAGTCGCCTTCTAGGACCAAGCTGAGAGTACGTTGACTGCTCAAGGTAAACTGCCCTCCTCGGTACGACTGCTGCCACACATCACCTCTGTAGACATAAAACGTCTTTAGTTAAATGGACGGTACATTGGGGAACCCATATGAGGAAACACACATTCCCCGGGGAGTTGACATTATGCTCTGTAGCACAATCTGGGTGACGCTGGTCTTGATACACCCACCACCAGACGTCATCCACAACGACCTCTCTGTCTGACCAAGGCAGGAAACAGGAGCCATTCATTGCTGCCACGCCACCACCAATAGATGGCGTTGTCCACGAAGCGTCCAATACCAGGGGAGTTTGAGTGCAGACTCATAGATGGCGCTGGAATTGCCACTCTACACTCCGACGGTGGCGATACCGTAACAGTCTTCATGAGTAGAACTGTGGTTACTTTCAGGGTAGGAGTTTCTGCGGTCACTTCGGGTGCCTCACCCGCTAACCAGCAATTCAGCCTGTTTACAACTATCGTTTTCCCGGCAGAGATATTTCTGGGAGGAATTGGTGAGGAGTTCGCCTCTAGTAGCGGGCCCCGGCGCTCCGGAGCTTCTGTAGGCCCGCTTTTGTTGCCAAGATTACCGTTACCATACATATGGACGTCAACTGGTCCCACTGATGTTACCTCGTCAATGGCTGCTGCAATGTCGCGCTCTGAGTGCTTGTAGACGCCGAGGAGTCGCACCTTCACTGTGTGCGTCATGTTCTCTGGTAATGGCTCGGGTTGTCAGTAGCTCCTGGAGTGTAAAGTGGTGTGCCGGCAGGAGAGGTGTGTCTGTGTGGGAGAACAACAAGTTGAGTTCTTGTTGATGTCCTGGTGGCGTTCTTACGGGATCAACTCCCTAAATATAATTTAACTTTACCTACTAACACCATTGTTGAACTCATAAAATTATGCATTAAAGATAACTATTTTAGCTGTAATGATTCATTTTATAAACAAACATTTAGCATGGCGATGGGTAATCCCGTCTCCCTTGTTTTGAGCAAATTGTACATGAAGTCTTTTGAAACGAAGATCTTGCTCAGGATTTTACCCTCGAATAGTTGTGGTATGTCGAGGATATTATATGCCTGTGGCCGGTTACATTACCAAACTCATTGTCTCATTCAACTTACATTCGCTGGTTCCGTTAATTATATTCACAATTGAGAATGAAGAGAATGGTGTTC
>NC_091197.1:27984801-28044801 GCF_040958095.1 Procambarus clarkii
AGATCAACTCATATAGATATAGAATGATACACTATGATATAAAAGTTTGTGAACCACGGGCTAAGCCTCATCCCAGAGACTCTTGAAAGCAACCAAATTAGCCGCCCAGATCGAAAATCTATACTTATTGTGTTGCTGTTTAACTTTTACCAATAATGTCAGCAGCCAGAGATGTGTTTGTGCCGGTGAGGAGTTGTTTGTAAATATTGAACCATTGTCAACACCACACTCTTTGAAGACGACACAAAGGCAGTCGTGCACGCTCACGGTGGAGTGAGGCAGCCACGGGCTGGGTGGTAGAGGGTTGGGTAGAGGGATAACCTGCTGGCAAGTGACTTGTTGCACACGATGGTTGAGTTGTTAGCCGGTCTAATTGGTGGTGGATGACCTCATAACTGTCTCAGGAGGAACACAGTGTTGAGTGTACCATCTTAGGGGGGGGGGGGAGTATGCTGCTACTGTGGAAGGAGAGTATGCTGCCCATCCTGGTCCCATACTGTGTGGAGGAGGCGGCCGGATCCTGCCCCCTGGTCCTATACTGTGTGGAGGAGGCGGCCGGATCCTGCCCCCTGGTCCTATACTGTGTGGAGGAGGGGGCCAGATCCTACCCCCTGGTCCCATACTGTGTGGAGGAGGCGGCCGGATCCTGCCCCCTGGTCCTATACTGTGTGGAGGAGGGGGCCAGATCCTGCCCCCTGGTCCCATACTGTGTGGAGGAGGCGGCCGGATCCTGCCCCCTGGTCCTATACTGTGTGGAGGAGGGGGCCAGATCCTGCCCCCTGGTCCCATACTGTGTGGAGGAGGCGGCCGGATCCTGCCCCCTGGTCCTATACTGTGTGGAGGAGGGGGCCAGATCCTGCCCCCTGGTCCCATACTGTGTGGAGGAGGCGGCCGGATCCTGCCCCCTGGTCCTATACTGTGTGGAGGAGGGGGCCAGATCCTGCCCCCTGGTCCCATACTGTGTGGAGGAGGCGGCCGGATCCTGCCCCCTGGTCCTATACTGTGTGGAGGAGGGGGCCAGATCCTGCCCCCTGGTCCTATACTGTGTGGAGGAGGCGGCCGGATCCTGCCCCCTGGTCCCATACTGTGTGGAGGAGGCGGCCGGATCCTGACTCCTGGTCCCATACTGTGTGGAGGAGAAGGCCGGATCCTGCCCCCTGGTCCCATACAGTGTGGAGGAGGGGGCCGGATCCTGCCCCCTGGTCCCATACTGTGCTGGGGCCGGCTGCTGGGCCTCCCACCTGAGCGTCACACCACAATAACTGGTGAGGCTGGAGGCGCGTCCAAAGTTTGGTCACCAAGACTGGCGAGTTATGTGTGTGTGAAGCAGTTGGTTGTGACCTGCTTTATCGCGTGATAACCTTCCTCCACCACCCCTGCTGGGCTTGGCCCTCTGACGCATCAGCTTCCCAGGTCTGAGGCATGTGCCTGACAGTGTGAGGCATGAGCCTGACAGTGTGAGGCATGAGCCTGACAGTGTGAGGCATGAGCTTGACAGGTTTGAGGCATGAGCTTGACAGGTCTGAGGCATGAACCTGACAGTGTGAGGCATGAGCTTCACAGTGTCATGGTTTGACAGTGTGCGACAAGTGTTCAGCTTTGTGTGTCAAGGGTTTGACAGCGTGTTTCATGGGATTGAGAGAAATATTAATATAATTAAAAAAAAATTTAATTCCTAATTCACTTCTATGCAATGGTTTCTATCTCTGATTTCATATCTTTTATAGTAACACACTTCAGATCAAACTGCCATTAGATAGCAACACTAAATCATTTACTTTCTGTTAGCATGAGAGAATTTATATCCTTTGACCTGACCAGTGGCGCTTCAAGTCCATATTCGCCCATGTTCCAGTGAGTGCTACTGTGTCCCACTCTTCAGGAGCCAATGTGTTCTGAGGTCATCCAACGGGTGTCTCGTAGTTCTGGAAATGATTTATTATACCTTCAAACATTTGTCACCCCAAACTCTTCCCTTTTCTAGGCAATGTAAATTATGTTTTGTCAATCTGTCTTCAGATGACAGGTCTCTAATTTGGGGGATTACCTTTGTCATCCTTCGCCGAACGTGTTCAAGTGATTTTATATCCATTCTATAGTACGGCGACCAAAACTGAACTGCATAATCTAAATGGGGCCTAACCAGAGCAAGATATAGCTGAAGAACCACACCAGGTGTCTTGTTACTAACGCTGCGATTAATAAATCCCAGTGTCCTATTTGCCTTATTACGAACATTCATGCATTGATCCTTTGGTTTTAAATTCTTACTAATCATAACGCCCAGATCCCTTTCACAATTCGACTTCGCAATCTCAACACCATCTAGCTCGTATCTTGTAACTCTATCATCATTACCTAGCCTCAGAACTTTACATTTATCAGCATTAAACTGCATCTGCCAATCTTTTGACCATTTCAAAACCCTATTTAGGTCGTCTTGAAGTGATTGTTGTCCCAGTTCCCAGCAGCGTCCACTTCCTCACAGGTCCCAGCAGCGTCCACTTCCTCACAGGTCCCAGCAGCGTCCACTTCCTCACAGTTCCCAGCAGCGTTCTCACAGTTCCCAGCAGCGTCCACTTCCTCACAGTTCCCAGCAGCGTCCACTTCCTCACAGGTCCCAGCAGCGTCCACTTCCTCACAGGTCCCAGCAGCGTCCACTTCCTCACAGGTCCCAGCAGCGTCCACTTCCTCACAGTTCCCAGCAGCGTCCACTTCCTCACAGTTCCCAGCAGCGTCCACTTCCTCACAGTTCCCAGTAGCGTCCTCACAGTTCCCAGCAGCGTCCTCACAGTTCCCAGTAGCGTCCTCACAGTTCCCAGCAGCGTCCTCACAGTTCCCAGCAGCGTCCTCACAGTTCCCAGCAGCGTCCTCACAGTTCCCAGCAGCGTCCTCACAGTTCCCAGCAGCGTCCTCACAGTTCCCAACAGCGTCCTCACAGTTCCCAGCAGCGTCCTCACAGTTGCCAGCAGCGTCCTCACAGTTGCCAGCAGCGTCCTCACAGTTGCCAGCAGCGGCAGCGTCCTCACAGTTGCCAGCAGCGGCAGCGTCCTCACAGTTGCCAGCAGCGTCCTCACAGTTGCCAGCAGCGGCAGCGTCCTCACAGTTGCCAGCAGCGGCAGCGTCCTCACAGTTGCCAGCAGCGGCAGCGTCCTCACACACCGCGGGCCGGACACGTCCCACCAGGAAGCTATAAATTCAATTTAGATACGGACCGCTCCACTGACCAGCTCTCTCTGGCGGGTGATGTTTATCAGGGGGTGGCTCTCTCAGGGGGTGGCTCTCTCAGGGGGTGGCTCTCTCAGGGGGTGGCTCTCTCAGGGGGTGGCTCTCTCAAGTGTGGCTCTCTCAAGGGTGGCTCTCTCAGGGGTGGCTCTCTCAGGGGTGGCTCTCTCAGGGGGTGGCTCTCTCAGGGGTGGCTCTCTCAGGGGTGGCTCTCTCAGGGGGTGACTCTCTCAGGGGTGGCTCTCACAGGGGTGACTCTCTCAGGGGCGGCTCTCTCAGGGGGTGACTCTCTCATGGGTGGCTCTCTCAGGGGATGACTATCTCAGGGGGTGGCTCTCTCAGGGGGTGGCTCTCTCAGGGGGTGGCTCTCTCTGGGGTGGCCTCACAGGGGTGGCTCTCTCAGAGGTGGCTCTCTCAGGGGTGGCTCTCTCAGGGGGTAGCTCTCTCAGGGGTGGCCTCACTGGGGTGGCTCTCTCAGAGGTGGCTCTCTCAGGGGTGGCTCTTTCAGGGGTGCCTCTCTCAGGGGTGGCTCTCAGGGGTTGCTCTCTCAGGGGTGGCTCTATCAGAGTAGGCTCTCTCAGGGGTGGCTCTCCCAGGGGTGGCTCTCTCAGGGGGTGGCTCTCTCAAGGGTGACTCTCTCAGGAATGGCTCTCTCAGGGGTGCCTCTTTCAGGGGTGCCTCTCTCAGGGGTGGCTCTCAGGGGTTGCTCTCTCAGGGGTGGCTCTCTCAGAGTAGGCTCTCTCAGGGGTGGCTCTCTCAGGGGTGGTTCTCTCAGGGGGTGGCTTTCTCAAGGGTGGCTCTCTCAAGGGTGGCTCTGTCATGGGTGGCTCTCTCAGGTGTGGCTCTCTCAGGGGTGGCTCTCTCAGGGGTTGCTCTCTCAAGGGTGGCTCTGTCATGGGTGGTTCGCTCAGGGGTGGCTCTCTCAGGGGTGGCTCTCTCAGGGGTGGCTCTCTCAGGGGTGGCTCTCTCAAGGGTGGCTCTCTCAGGGGTGGCCCTCTCAGGGGTGGCTCTCTCTGGCGTGGCTCTCAAAGGGGTGGCTCTCTCAGGGGAGGCTGTCACAGGGGTGGCTCTCTCAGGAGGTGACTCTCTCAGGGGTGGCTCTCACAGGGGTGACTCTCTCAGGGGCGGCTCTCTCATGGGGTGACTCTCTCATGGGTGGCTCTTTCAGGGGATGACTCTCTCAGGGGGTGGCTCTCTCAGGGGGTGGCTCTCTCAGGGGGTGGCTCTCTCAAAGGTGGCCTCACAGGGGTGGCTCTCTCAGAGGTGGCTCTCTCAGGGGTGGCTCTCTCAGGGGGTAGCTCTCTCAGGGGTGGCCTCACTGGGGTGGCTCTCTCAGAGGTGGCTCTCTCAGGGGTGGCTCTTTCTGGGGTGCCTCTCTCAAAGGTGGCTCTCAGGGGTTGCTCTCTCAGGGGTGGCTCTATCAGAGTAGGCTCTCTCAGGGGTGGCTCTCCCAGGGGTGGCTCTCTCAGGGGGTGGCTCTCTCAAGGGTGGCTCTCTCAGGAATGGCTCTCTCAGGGGTGCCTCTTTCAGGGGTGCCTCTCTCAGGGGTGGCTCTCAGGGGTTGCTCTCTCAGGGGTGGCTCTCTCAAGGGTGGCTCTGTCATGGGTGGCTCTCTCAGGGGTGGCTCTCTCAGGGGTGGCTCTCTCAGGGGTTGCTCTCTCATGGGTGGGTCTGTCATGGGTGGTTCGCTCAGGGGTGGCTCTCTCAGAGGGTGGCTCTCTCAGGGGTGGCCTCACAGGGGTGGCTCTCTCAGAGGTGGCTCTCTCAGGGGTGGCTCTCTCAGGAGGAAGCTCTCTCAGGGGTGGCCTCACTGGGTTGGCTCTCTCAGAGGTGGCTCTCTCAGGGGTGGCTCTTTCTGGGGTGCCTCTCTCAGGGGTGGCTCTCAGGGGTTGCTCTCTCAGGGGTGGCTCTCTCAGAGTAGGCTCTCTCAGGGGTGGCTCTCCCAGGGGTGGCTCTCTCAGGGGGTGGCTCTCTCAAGGGTGGCTCTCTTAGGGGTGGCTCTCTCAGGGGTGCCTCTTTCAGGGGTGCCTCTCTCAGGGGGTGGCTCTCAGGGGTTGCTCTCTCAGGGGTGGCTCTCTCAGGGGATGACTATCTCAGGGGGTGGCTCTCTCAGGGGGTGGCTCTCTCAGGGGGTGGCTCTCTCTGGGGTGGCCTCACAGGGGTGGCTCTCTCAGAGGTGGCTCTCTCAGGGGTGGCTCTCTCAGGGGGTAGCTCTCTCAGGGGTGGCCTCACTGGGGTGGCTCTCTCAGAGGTGGCTCTCTCAGGGGTGGCTCTTTCAGGGGTGCCTCTCTCAGGGGTGGCTCTCAGGGGTTGCTCTCTCAGGGGTGGCTCTATCAGAGTAGGCTCTCTCAGGGGTGGCTCTCCCAGGGGTGGCTCTCTCAGGGGGTGGCTCTCTCAAGGGTGACTCTCTCAGGAATGGCTCTCTCAGGGGTGCCTCTTTCAGGGGTGCCTCTCTCAGGGGTGGCTCTCAGGGGTTGCTCTCTCAGGGGTGGCTCTCTCAGAGTAGGCTCTCTCAGGGGTGGCTCTCTCAGGGGTGGTTCTCTCAGGGGGTGGCTTTCTCAAGGGTGGCTCTCTCAAGGGTGGCTCTGTCATGGGTGGCTCTCTCAGGTGTGGCTCTCTCAGGGGTGGCTCTCTCAGGGGTTGCTCTCTCAAGGGTGGCTCTGTCATGGGTGGTTCGCTCAGGGGTGGCTCTCTCAGGGGTGGCTCTCTCAGGGGTGGCTCTCTCAGGGGTGGCTCTCTCAAGGGTGGCTCTCTCAGGGGTGGCCCTCTCAGGGGTGGCTCTCTCTGGCGTGGCTCTCAAAGGGGTGGCTCTCTCAGGGGAGGCTGTCACAGGGGTGGCTCTCTCAGGAGGTGACTCTCTCAGGGGTGGCTCTCACAGGGGTGACTCTCTCAGGGGCGGCTCTCTCATGGGGTGACTCTCTCATGGGTGGCTCTTTCAGGGGATGACTCTCTCAGGGGGTGGCTCTCTCAGGGGGTGGCTCTCTCAGGGGGTGGCTCTCTCAAAGGTGGCCTCACAGGGGTGGCTCTCTCAGAGGTGGCTCTCTCAGGGGTGGCTCTCTCAGGGGGTAGCTCTCTCAGGGGTGGCCTCACTGGGGTGGCTCTCTCAGAGGTGGCTCTCTCAGGGGTGGCTCTTTCTGGGGTGCCTCTCTCAAAGGTGGCTCTCAGGGGTTGCTCTCTCAGGGGTGGCTCTATCAGAGTAGGCTCTCTCAGGGGTGGCTCTCCCAGGGGTGGCTCTCTCAGGGGGTGGCTCTCTCAAGGGTGGCTCTCTCAGGAATGGCTCTCTCAGGGGTGCCTCTTTCAGGGGTGCCTCTCTCAGGGGTGGCTCTCAGGGGTTGCTCTCTCAGGGGTGGCTCTCTCAAGGGTGGCTCTGTCATGGGTGGCTCTCTCAGGGGTGGCTCTCTCAGGGGTGGCTCTCTCAGGGGTTGCTCTCTCATGGGTGGGTCTGTCATGGGTGGTTCGCTCAGGGGTGGCTCTCTCAGAGGGTGGCTCTCTCAGGGGTGGCCTCACAGGGGTGGCTCTCTCAGAGGTGGCTCTCTCAGGGGTGGCTCTCTCAGGAGGAAGCTCTCTCAGGGGTGGCCTCACTGGGTTGGCTCTCTCAGAGGTGGCTCTCTCAGGGGTGGCTCTTTCTGGGGTGCCTCTCTCAGGGGTGGCTCTCAGGGGTTGCTCTCTCAGGGGTGGCTCTCTCAGAGTAGGCTCTCTCAGGGGTGGCTCTCCCAGGGGTGGCTCTCTCAGGGGGTGGCTCTCTCAAGGGTGGCTCTCTTAGGGGTGGCTCTCTCAGGGGTGCCTCTTTCAGGGGTGCCTCTCTCAGGGGGTGGCTCTCAGGGGTTGCTCTCTCAGGGGTGGCTCTCTCAGAGTAGGCTCTCTCAGGGGTGGCTCTCCCAGGGGTGGCTCTCTCAGGGGGTGGCTCTCTCAAGGGTGGCTCTCTTAAGGGTGGCTCTGTCATGGGTGGCTCTCTCAGGTGTGGCTCTCTCTGGGGTGGCTCTCTCAGGGGTTGCTCTCTCAAGGGTGGCTCTGTCATGGCTGGTTCGCTCAGGGGTGGCTCTCTCAGGGGTGGCTCTCTCAGGGGTGGCTCTCTCAGGGGTGACTCTCTCAAGGGTGGCACTCTCAGGGGTGGCACTCTCAGGGGTGACTCTCTCAGGGGTGGCACTCTCAGGGGTGTCACTCTCAGGGGTGGCTCTTTCAGGGGTGACTCTCTCAGGGGTGGCTCTCTCAGGGGGTGGCTCTCTCAGGGGGTGGCTCTCTCAGGGGTGGCCTCACAGGGGTGGCTCTCTCAGAGGTGGCTCTCTCAGGGGTGGCTCTCTCAGGGGGTAGCTCTCTCAGGGGGTGGCCTCACTGGGGTGGCTCTCTCAGAGGTGGCTCTCTCAGGGGTGGCTCTTTCTGGGGTGCCTCTCTCAGGGGTGGCTCTCAGGGGTTGCTCTCTCAGGGGTGGCTCTCTCAGAGTAGGCTCTCTCAGGGGTGGCTCTCCCAGGGGTGGCTCTCTCAGGGGGTGGCTCTCTCAAGGGTGGCTCTCTCAAGGGTGGCTCTGTCATGGGTGGCTCTCTCAGGGGTGGCTCTCTCAGGGGTGGCTCACTCAGGGGTTGCTCTCTCAAGGGTGGCTCTGTCATGGGTGGTTCGCTCAGGGGTTGCTCTCTCAGGGGGTGGCTCTCTCAGGGGTGGCCTCACAGGGGTGGCTCTCTCAGAGGTGGCTCTCTCAGGGGTGGCTCTCTCAGGGGGTAGCTCTCTCAGGGGTGGCCTCACTGAGGTGGCTCTCTCAGAGGTGGCTCTCTCAGGGGTGGCTCTTTCTGGGGTGCCTCTCTCAGGGGTGGCTCTCAGGGGTTGCTCTCTCAGGGGTGGCTCTCTCAGAGTAGGCTCTCTCAGGGGTGGCTCTCCCAGGGGTGACTCTCTCAGGGGTGGCACTCTCAGGGGTGGCTCTCTCTGGGGTGACTCTCTCAGGGGTGACTCTCTCAGGGGTGGCACTCTCAGGGGTGGCACTCTCAGGGGTGACTCTCTCAGGGGTGGCACTCTCAGGGGTGGCACTCTCAGGGGTGGCTCTTTCAGGGGTGACTCTCTCTGGGGTGGCTCTCTCAGGGGTGGCTCTCTCAGGGGTGACTCTCTCAGAGGTGGCTCTCTCAGGGGTGACTCTCTCTGGGGTGGCACTCTCAGGGGTGACTCTTTCAGGGGTGGCACCCACGACCCGACGACGGGTAAGGACAATCATGCCGAAGGAACCCGTCGGAACTCCCCACAAGCGTGAGACTGGCGGGGGAACTCTCCCCAAGCGTGAGTCTGGCGGTGGAACTCTCCCCAAGCGTGAGACTGGCGGGAGAACTCCCCACAAGCGTGAGACTGGCGGGGGAACTCTCCCCAAGCGTGAGACTGGCGGGGGAAGTCTCCACAAGCGTGAGACTGGCGGGGGAACTCCCCACAAGCGTGAGACTGGCGGGGGAACTCCCCACAAGCGTGAGTCTGGCGGGGGAACTCTCCCCAAGCGTGAGACTGGCGGGGGAACTCCCCACAAGCGTTAGACTGGCGGGGGAACTCCCCACAAGCGTGAGACTGGCGGGGGAACTCTCCCCAAGCGTGAGACTGGCGGGGGAACTCCCCACAAGCGTGAGACTGGCGGGGGAACTCCCCACAAGCGTGAGACTGGCGGGGGAACTCCCCACAAGCGTGAGACTGGCAGGGGAACTCCCCACAAGCGTGAGTCTGGCGGGGGAACTCTCCCCAAGCGTGAGACTGGCGGGGGAAGTCTCCACAAGCGTGAGACTGGCGGGGGAACTCCCCACAAGCGTGAGACTGGCGGGGGAACTCTCCCCAAGCGTGAGACTGGCGGGGGAAGTCTCCACAAGCGTGAGACTGGCGGGGGAACTCCCCACAAGCGTGAGACTGGCGGGGGAACTCCCCACAAGCGTGAGTCTGGCGGGGGAACTCTCCCCAAGCGTGAGACTGGCGGGGGAACTCCCCACAAGCGTTAGACTGGCGGGGGAACTCCCCACAAGCGTGAGACTGGCGGGGGAACTCTCCCCAAGCGTGAGACTGGCGGGGGAACTCCCCACAAGCGTGAGACTGGCGGGGGAACTCCCCACAAGCGTGAGACTGGCGGGGGAACTCCCCACAAGCGTGAGACTGGCGGGGGAGCCGTGAGAGAGTGACGGGACACTGGTAATTCAGACAGTCAGGGATACATTACAAGGGATTACAGACAATTACAGGAGCGCGGGTCATTAGTGCCACGCACGGCTGAGCGTTCGTGAGCGCTCGTTCATACAACCCGTAATCCGGATGGTCGGATTATTTATTGTGATACGAGAGACAAATCAAATATTGAATTACTCTCTGAGTCAAAACTGGCCGAGGGGTTCTTTGTTTGTTTGTTTGTTTCGTGGCTGCTCCTTGGTGGTCAACACGCTCTGATTGGTCAATATCCTTGCTCAGGCACAGTGCCAGAACTGGTTGTAATATCCCTGCACAGGTCAGTGTATTGACCTGCACATCATGGTACACAGTAGTCACTACCATGATGGTACACAGTAGTCACTACCATGATGGTACACAGTAGTCACTACCATGATGGTACACAGTAGTCACTACCATGATGGTACACAGTAGTCACTACCATGATGGTACACAGTAGTCACTACCATCATGGTACACAGTAGTCACTACCATGATGGTACACAGTAGTCACTACCATCATGGTACACAGTAGTCACTACCATGATGGTGCACAGTAGTCACTACCATGATGGTACACAGTAGTCACTACCATCATGGTGCACAGTAGTCACTACCATCATGGTGCACAGTAGTCACTACCATGATGGTGCACAGTAGTCACTACCATGATGGTACACAGTAGTCACTACCATCATGGTGCACAGTAGTCACTACCATGATGGTGCACAGTAGTCACTACCATCATGGTGCACAGTAGTCACTACCATCATGGTACACAGTAGTCACTACCATCATGGTACACAGTAGTCACTACCATCATGGTACACAGTAGTCACTACCATCATGGTACACAGTAGTCACTACCATCATGGTACACAGTAGTCACTACCATCATGGTGCACAGTAGTCACTACCATCATGGTGCACAGTAGTCACTACCATGATGGTGCACAGTAGTCACTACCATGATGGTACACAGTAGTCACTACCATCATGGTGCACAGTAGTCACTACCATCAGGGTGCACAGTAGTCACTACCATGATGGTGCACAGTAGTCACTACCATGATGGTACACAGTAGTCACTACCATCATGGTGCACAGTAGTCACTACCATGATGGTGCACAGTAGTCACTACCATCATGGTGCACAGTAGTCACTACCATCATGGTACACAGTAGTCACTACCATCATGGTACACAGTAGTCACTACCATCATGGTGCACAGTAGTCACTACCATCATGGTGCACAGTAGTCACTACCATCATGGTGCACAGTAGTCACTACCATGATGGTGCACAGTAGTCACTACCATGATGGTACACAGTAGTCACTACCATCATGGTACACAGTAGTCACTACCATCATGGTGCACAGTAGTCACTACCATCATGGTACACAGTAGTCACTACCATCATGGTACACAGTAGTCACTACCATCATGGTGCACAGTAGTCACTACCATGATGGTGCACAGTAGTCACTACCATCATGGTGCACAGTAGTCACTACCATCATGGTACACAGTAGTCACTACCATGATGGTGCACAGTAGTCACTACCATCATGGTGCACAGTAGTCACTACCATCATGGTACACAGTAGTCACTACCATCATGGTACACAGTAGTCACTACCATCATGGTGCACAGTAGTCGCTACCATCATGGTGCACAGTAGTCACTACCATGATGGTGCACAGTAGTCACTACCATCATGGTGCACAGTAGTCACTACCATGATGGTACACAGTAGTCACTACCATCATGGTGCACAGTAGTCACTACCATGATGGTACACAGTAGTCACTACCATCATGGTACACAGTAGTCACTACCATGATGGTACACAGTAGTCACTACCATCATGGTGCACAGTAGTCACTACCATGATGGTACACAGTAGTCACTACCATCATGGTACACAGTAGTCACTACCATCATGGTGCACAGTAGTCACTACCATGATGGTACACAGTAGTCACTACCATCATGGTGCACAGTAGTCACTACCATCATGGTACACAGTAGTCACTACCATGATGGTACACAGTAGTCACTACCATCATGGTACACAGTAGTCACTACCATGATGGCACACAGTAGTCACTACCATGATGGCACACAGTAGTCACTACCATGATGGCACACAGTAGTCACTACCATGATGGCACACAGTAGTCACTACCATCATGGTACACAGTAGTCACTACCATGATGGTACACAGTAGTCACTACCATGATGGTACACAGTAGTCACTACCATGATGGCACACAGTAGTCACTACCATCATGGTACACAGTAGTCACTACCATGATGGTACACAGTAGTCACTACGATGATGGTACACAGTAGTCCTTACCATCATGGTACACAGTAGTCACTACCATGATGGTACACAGTAGTCACTACCATCATGGTACACAGTAGTCACTACCATCATGGTACACAGTAGTCACTACCATCATGGTACACAGTAGTCACTACCATCATGGTACGGTACACAGTAGTCACTACCATGATGGTACACAGTAGTCCTTACCATCATGGTACACAGTAGTCACTACCATGATGGTACACAGTAGTCACTACCATGATGGTACACAGTAGTCACTACCATCATGGTACACAGTAGTCACTACCATGATGGCACACAGTAGTCACTACCATGATGGCACACAGTAGTCACTACCATGATGGCACACAGTAGTCACTACCATGATGGCACACAGTAGTCACTACCATCATGGTACACAGTAGTCACTACCATGATGGTACACAGTAGTCACTACCATGATGGTACACAGTAGTCACTACCATGATGGCACACAGTAGTCACTACCATCATGGTACACAGTAGTCACTACCATCATGGTACACAGTAGTCACTACCATCATGGTACACAGTAGTCACTACCATGATGGTACACAGTAGTCACTACCATGATGGTACACAGTAGTCCTTACCATCATGGTACACAGTAGTCACTACCATGATGGTACACAGTAGTCACTACCATCATGGTACACAGTAGTCACTACCATCATGGTACACAGTCGTCACTACCATCATGGTACACAGTAGTCACTACCATCATGGTACGGTACACAGTAGTCACTACCATGATGGTACACAGTAGTCCTTACCATCATGGTACACAGTAGTCACTACCATGATGGTGCACAGTAGTCACTACCATCATGGTACACAGTAGTCACTACCATGATGGTTCACAGTAGTCACTACCATCATGGTACACAGTAGTCACTACCATCATGGTACACAGTAGTCACTTCCATCATGGTACACAGTAGACACTACCATCATGGTACACAGTAGTCACTACCATGATGGTTCACAGTAGTCACTACCATCATGGTACACAGTAGTCACTACCATCATGGTACACAGTAGTCACTACCATCATGGTACACAGTAGACACTACCATCATGGTACACAGTAGTCACTACCATCATGGTACACAGTAGTCACTACCATCATGGTACACAGTAGTCACTACCATCATGATACACAGTAGTCACTACCATGATGGCACACAGTAGTCACTACCATCATGGTACACAGTAGTCACTACCATGATGGTACACAGTAGTCACTACCATGATGGTACACAGTAGTCACTACCATGATGGCACACAGTAGTCACTACCATCATGGTACACAGTAGTCACTACCATCATGGTACACAGTAGTCACTACCATCATGGTACACAGTAGTCACTACCATCATGGTACACAGTAGTCCTTACCATCATGGTACACAGTAGTCACTACCATGATGGTACACAGTAGTCACTACCATCATGGTACACAGTAGTCACTACCATCATGGTACACAGTAGTCACTACCATCATGGTACACAGTAGTCACTACCATCATGGTACACAGTAGTCACTACCATCATGGTACACAGTAGTCACTACCATGATGGTACACAGTAGTCCTTACCAGCATGGTACACAGTAGTCACTACCATGATGGTGCACAGTAGTCTCTACCATCATGGTACACAGTAGTCACTACCATGATGGTGCACAGTAGTCACTACCATCATGGTACACAGTAGTCACTACCATGATGGTTCACAGTAGTCACTACCATCATGGTACACAGTAGTCACTACCATCATGGTACACAGTAGTCACTACCATCATGGTACACACTAGACACTACCATCATGGTACACAGTAGTCACTACCATGATGGTTCACAGTAGTCACTACCATCATGGTACACAGTAGTCACTACCATCATGGTACACACTAGACACTACCATCATGGTACACAGTAGTCACTACCATGATGGTTCACAGTAGTCACTACCATCATGGTACACAGTAGTCACTACCATGATGGTACACAGTAGTCACTACCATCATGGTACACAGTAGACACTACCATCATGGTACACAGTAGTCACTACCATCATGGTACACAGTAGTCACTACCATCATGGTACACAGTAGTCACTACCATGATGGTACACAGTAGTCCTTACCATCATGGTACACAGTAGTCACTACCATCATGGTACACAGTAGTCACTGCCATCATGGTACACAGTAGTCACTACCATCATGGTACACAGTAGTCACTACCATCATGGTACACAGTAGTCACTACCATCATGGTACACAGTAGTCACTACCATCATGGTACACAGTAGTCACTACCATGATGGTACCCAGTAGTCCTTACCATCATGGTACACAGTAGTCACTACCATGATGGTGCACAGTAGTCACTACCATCATGGTACACAGTAGTCACTACCATGATGGTTCACAGTAGTCACTACCATCATGGTACACAGTAGTCACTACCATCATGGTACACAGTAGTCACTACCATCATGGTACACAGTAGACACTACCATCATGGTACACACTAGTCACTGCCATGATGGTTCACAGTAGTCACTACCATCATCGTACACAGTAGTCACTACCATGATGGTACACAGTAGTCACTACCATGATGGTACACAGTAGTCACTACCATGATGGCACACAGTAGTCACTACCATCATGGTACACAGTAGTCACTACCATCATGGTACACAGTAGTCACTACCATCATGGTACACAGTAGTCACTACCATCATGGTACACAGTAGTCACTACCATCATGGTACACAGTAGTCCTTACCATCATGGTACACAGTAGTCACTACCATGATGGTACACAGTAGTCACTACCATCATGGTACACAGTAGACACTACCATCATGGTACACAGTAGTCACTACCATCATGGTACACAGTAGTCACTACACGCTGGCCTCATAGAGGTGGAATAACTTAATCATATATAATGATCTTACTGTGATGTAGGTACAAGGCGTACTGTGCACCTGCACCGTACGCTCTGAGATCACCAGATAACAGATCAGATATCACATTAATAACATATGATAAAACCCACACTCATATTTTTGTCAATTTTATTTAAAGATCTAAACCGATTTTTTCACACTCTTCTGAAATAATAAAATGGGAATTGTCCTTCCCTATTTTGTGGTTCCCAGTCTGAACAATTTTTGACTTTCTGTTCACCCGTGAATCAGTAGCCTTATAGGTGATAATTGGCCAAAACGCTTCCATACGAATGTAGCACAATTCGATTACTCTCTGATTTATCAACAATTTATCACAGAAATCACAATTGCGTGATGCCTCAAATGATTAAGGCAGCGTCTGGGAAGCTCTCGGACGCAGGTTCGAATCCTCGTCACGGCCCTTGTGGACTTGTTCATTAGGTAAACTGATTTAATAGGTAAGTAACGCGACCAACGCCGCTCCTCCCTCGGGGCGGGAACACAGTTGGTCAGGTCTGCTAACACCTCCATCATAATAAAATAGTTTATAAACTAAACATTATTGTATTGTCAATGTTAATGCTTCAGTAGTTAGTACTGGCCCATTGTCTCTCTCTTGTGGTAAAGGTCAGTACTGACCAGTCCGAGGGTGGCTCAGACGGGCCAGGGGAGAACACTACTATAGACGGGGAAGTCTTGATAATAGACAGAATAGACATTTACTCTACGACGCAGCCGGCTAGCTGATGGTTCTATCCGGTCGCTTGTAGACTGAGGGCCTCTACAGGCACCGGGGCTCCATCATCAGACCTCTACAGTCACTCCTCTCTTATAAAATAATCAGCACCCTCAGATCTTCTGTGATTAATTTGATCAAAACTTTTAGTAGAGGCATCAGTCTCTATAGATAAAACTGCGCTCAAGTTCATGATTTAGTTGGGTTATAACTCATAGTGGAAACCAAGGGCCCAAGAGCGGCCAGAAGACTCTTGCTCATGAAAGTAATTCAACAACTCACTAACTTTAGCTGGAGACTTGTTCATTGATAATAGCCAGTATGTGAGTGTGTTATAGAGGCGAGTTACTGTGACCTGTGGCCTCGTCTCACCGTCGCGGGACCAACAGTGTAGGGAGGCCGTTCCTGGACCAATTGTCTATTCAGTCATTAACACTTGTAACCTGCCAACCACCTGACCAAACTACCACATTGATACAACGTTTGGACAAGTTGTAACACATTGTAACAACTATCTAACAATTTTGGCTTCTACTAAAGCCTAAATGGGATTTCACAGAATTCCTCCATACACTTGGACTCAACCCAGCGAATAGGTTCGAACCCTAATCAGGATTCCTGTTTTCTTAATATTATTTCTATGTGTATTGATTCTATTGCTCTGGTTTAAACCACGTTCGTATTTACTAATAACTTTATTGAATAGATAATTCTTCATAATAAAGTGTTGTCATAGCAACACTTAATGCCACATGTGAGCTAATTCTAAGTCATCTAATTCTAATCTGATGGCTAATATTGACCGTGAACTTGACTATTGATGAGTTAGCACACAAATATACTGTAATATATCAATGTTAAGTATATTCCATTAATATACTTGATTCGTTACCAATTTCTCTGTGATTGTAATGTTAGACGCACCAGATAATATTGCTGGTGTCAAACATTTTTAGATTTAGATTGTAAATCTTGACGACTTGTAAATTCTCATCAACTTGAGAATGGTCCAGGACGGACCGAAACGCCGTCGTCCCTTCACCTTCTAGTGTGTGGTCTGGTCAACACAATTGATAATCATATTTAATCAGGCTGTGTCTGGGAGCTTGACACAGCTTGACTCGGGCCATCTTCGCCATGGCCGACCTCTGGAGAGAATGTAAATAAAAGATAGATATAAAGATAGATTGATCTTCACAGTTGAACATTTTCTACAGGTGTTTGTAGTGGGAGAACTGCTTATTATGCCTTAAGACTTAAGGCTCAGTATATGACAACTCAACGCAACAATCAGGTGAGACAATTTCAGCATTTCAATACTGCGAAATGTTACCTTTTTTCAACTCTGAAATGTATATATTTAACTATTCTAGAAACGAATAGTTTCTAATTTGACGTTTCATCAATTAAGGCTGTAACTGTGTTACTAGCTCATCAAGACTGTAACTGTGTTATTTGCTCATCAAGACTGTAACTGTGTTACTAGCTCATCAAGACTGTAACTGTGTTATTTGCTCATCAAGACTGTAACTGTGTTACTAGCTCATCAAGACTGTAACTGTGTTACTTGCTCATCAAGACTGTAACTACGTTACTAGCTCATCAAGACTGTAACTGTGTTACTAGCTCATCAAGACTGTAACTACGTTACTAGCTCATCAAGGCTGTAACTGTGTTACTAGCTCATCAAGGCTGTAACTGTGTTACTAGCTCATCAAGACTGTAACTACGTTACTAGCTCATCAAGACTGTAACTGTGTTACTTGCTCATCAAGGCTGTAACTGTGTTACTTGCTCATCAAGACTGTAACTGTGTTACTAGCTCATCAAGACTGTAACTGTGTTACTAGCTCATCAAGACAGTAACTGTGTTACTAGCTCATCAAGACTGTAACTGTGTTACTAGCTCATCAAGGCTGTAACTGTGTTACTAGCTCATCAAGACTGTAACTGTGTTACTAGCTCATCAAGGCTGTAACTGTGTTACTTGCTCATCAAGACTGTAACTGTGTTACTTGCTCATCAAGACTGTAACTGTGTTACTTGCTCATCAAGACTGTAACTGTGTTACTAGCTCATCAAGGCTGTAACTGTGTTACTTGCTCATCAAGGCTGTAACTGTGTTACTTGCTCATCAAGACTGTAACTGTGTTACTAGCTCATCAAGGCTGTAACTGTGTTACTTGCTCATCAAGGCTGTAACTGTGTTACTAGCTCATCAAGACTGTAACTGTGTTACTAGCTCATCAAGGCTGTAACTGTGTTACGTGCTCATCAAGGCTGTAACTGTGTTACTTGCTCATCAAGACTGTAACTGTGTTACTAGCTCATCAAGGCTGTAACTGTGTTACTTGCTCATCAAGGCTGTAACTGTGTTACTAGCTCATCAAGACTGTAACTGTGTTACTAGCTCATCAAGGCTGTAACTGTGTTACTTGCTCATCAAGACTGTAACTGTGTTACTTGCTCATCAAGGCTGTAACTGTGTTACTAGCTCATCAAGGCTGTAACTGTGTTACTAGCTCATCAAGACTGTAACTGTGTTACTTGCTCATCAAGACTGTAACTGTGTTACTTGCTCATCAAGACTGTAACTGTGTTACTTGCTCATCAAGACTGTAACTGTGTTACTTGCTCATCAAGACTGTAACTGTGTTACTAGCTCATCAAGATTGTAACTGTGTTACTAGCTCATCAAGACTGTAACTGTGTTACTAGCTCATCAAGACTGTAACTGTGTTACTAGCTCATCAAGACTGTAACTGTGTTACTTGCTCATCAAGGCTGTAACTGTGTTACTAGCTCATCAAGACTGTAACTGTGTTACTAGCTCATCAAGGCTGTAACTGTGTTACTTGCTCATCAAGACTGTAACTGTGTTACTTGCTCATCAAGACTGTAACTGTGTTACTAGCTCATCAAGACTGTAACTGTGTTACTAGCTCATCAAGACTGTAACTGTGTTACTAGCTCATCAAGGCTGTAACTGTGTTACTAGCTCATCAAGGCTGTAACTGTGTTACTTGCTCATCAAGACTGTAACTGTGTTACTTGCTCATCAAGACTGTAACTGTGTTACTAGCTCATCAAGGCTGTAACTGTGTTACTTGCTCATCAAGGCTGTAACTGTGTTACTTGCTCATCAAGACTGTAACTGTGTTACTAGCTCATCATGGCTGTAACTGTGTTACTTGCTCATCAAGACTGTAACTGTGTTACTTGCTCATCAAGACTGTAACTGTGTTACTAGCTCATCAAGGCTGTAACTACGTTACTTGCTCATCAAGACTGTAACTGTGTTACTAGCTCATCAAAACTGTAACTGTGTTACTAGCTCATCAAGACTGTAACTGTGTTACTAGCTCATCAAGACTGTAACTGTGTTACTAGCTCATCAAGGCTGTAACTGTGTTACTTGCTCATCAAGACTGTAACTGTGTTACTTGCTCATCAAGGCTGTAACTGTGTTGCTTGCTCATCAAGGCTGTAACTGTGTTACTTGCTCATCAAGGCTGTAACTGTGTTACTTGCTCATCAAGGCTGTAACTGTGTTACTTGCTCATCAAGACTGTAACTGTGTTACTAGCTCATCAAGGCTGTAACTGTGTTACTTGCTCATCAAGACTGTAACTGTGTTACTAGCTCATCAAGACTGTAACTGTGTTACTAGCTCATCAAGGCTGTAACTACGTTACTTGCTCATCAAGACTGTAACTGTGTTACTAGCTCATCAAAACTGTAACTGTGTTACTAGCTCATCAAGACTGTAACTGTGTTACTAGCTCATCAAGACTGTAACTGTGTTACTAGCTCATCAAGACTGTAACTGTGTTACTAGCTCATCAAGGCTGTAACTGTGTTACTAGCTCATCAAGGCTGTAACTGTGTTACTTGCTCATCAAGACTGTAACTGTGTTACTTGCTCATCAAGACTGTAACTGTGTTACTAGCTCATCAAGGCTGTAACTGTGTTACTTGCTCATCAAGACTGTAACTGTGTTACTAGCTCATCAAGACTGTAACTGTGTTACTTGCTCATCAAGACTGTAACTGTGTTACTTGCTCATCAAGACTGTAACTGTGTTACTTGCTCATCAAGACTGTAACTGTGTTACTAGCTCATCAAGGCTGTAACTGTGTTACTTGCTCATCAAGACTGTAACTGTGTTACTAGCTCATCAAGACTGTAACTGTGTTACTAGCTCATCAAGGCTGTAACTGTGTTACTAGCTCATCAAGGCTGTAACTGTGTTACTTGCTCATCAAGACTGTAACTGTGTTACTTGCTCATCAAGACTGTAACTGTGTTACTAGCTCATCAAGGCTGTAACTGTGTTACTTGCTCATCAAGACTGTAACTGTGTTATTAGCTCATCAAGACTGTAACTGTGTTACTTGCTCATCAAGACTGTAACTGTGTTACTTGCTCATCAAGACTGTAACTGTGTTACTTGCTCATCAAGACTGTAACTGTGTTACTAGCTCATCAAGGCTGTAACTGTGTTACTTGCTCATCAAGACTGTAACTGTGTTACTAGCTCATCAAGACTGTAACTGTGTTACTTGCTCATCAAGACTGTAACTGTGTTACTTGCTCATCAAGACTGTAACTGTGTTACTTGCTCATCAAGACTGTAACTGTGTTACTTGCTCATCAAGACTGTAACTGTGTTACTTGCTCATCAAGACTGTAAGTGTGTTACTTGCTCATCAAGGCTGTAACTGTGTTACTTGCTCATCAAGGCTGTAACTGTGTTACTAGCTCATCAAGGCTGTAACTGTGTTACTTGCTCATCAAGACTGTAACTGTGTTACTTGCTCATCAAGGCTGTAACTGTGTTACTTGCTCATCAAGACTGTAACTGTGTTACTAGCTCATCAAAACTGTAACTGTGTTACTAGCTCATCAAGACTGTAACTGTGTTACTTGCTCATCAAGGCTGTAACTGTGTTACTTGCTCATCAAAACTGTAACTGTGTTACTAGCTCATCAAGACTGTAACTGTGTTACTTGCTCATCAAGGCTGTAACTGTGTTACTTGCTCATCAAGACTGTAACTGTGTTACTAGCTCATCAAGACTGTAACTGTGTTACTTGCTCATCAAGGCTGTAACTGTGTTACTTGCTCATCAAGACTGTAACTGTGTTACTAGCTCATCAAGGCTGTAACTGTGTTACTTGCTCATCAAAACTGTAACTGTGTTACTAGCTCATCAAGACTGTAACTGTGTTACTAGCTCATCAAGACTGTAACTGTGTTACTTGCTCATCAAGGCTGTAACTGTGTTACTTGCTCATCAAGACTGTAACTGTGTTACTAGCTCATCAAGACTGTAACTGTGTTACTTGCTCATCAAAACTGTAACTGTGTTACTAGCTCATCAAGACTGTAACTGTGTTACTTGCTCATCAAGACTGTAACTGTGTTACTTGCTCATCAAGACTGTAACTGTGTTACTTGCTCATCAAGACTGTAACTGTGTTACTAGCTCATCAAGGCTGTAACTGTGTTACTTGCTCATCAAGGCTGTAACTGTGTTACTTGCTCATCAAGGCTGTAACTGTGTTACTTGCTCATCAAGGCTGTAACTGTGTTACTTGCTCATCAAGGCTGTAACTGTGTTACTTGCTCATCAAGGCTGTAACTGTGTTACTTGCTCATCAAGACTGTAACTGTGTTACTAGCTCATCAAGGCTGTAACTGTGTTACTTGCTCATCAAGGCTGTAACTGTGTTACTTGCTCATCAAGACTGTAACTGTGTTACTAGCTCATCAAGACTGTAACTGTGTTACTAGCTCATCAAGGCTGTAACTACGTTACTTGCTCATCAAGACTGTAACTGTGTTACTAGCTCATCAAAACTGTAACTGTGTTACTAGCTCATCAAGACTGTAACTGTGTTACTAGCTCATCAAGACTGTAACTGTGTTACTAGCTCATCAAGGCTGTAACTGTGTTACTAGCTCATCAAGGCTGTAACTGTGTTACTTGCTCATCAAGACTGTAACTGTGTTACTTGCTCATCAAGACTGTAACTGTGTTACTAGCTCATCAAGGCTGTAACTGTGTTACTTGCTCATCAAGACTGTAACTGTGTTACTAGCTCATCAAGACTGTAACTGTGTTACTTGCTCATCAAGACTGTAACTGTGTTACTTGCTCATCAAGACTGTAACTGTGTTACTTGCTCATCAAGACTGTAACTGTGTTACTAGCTCATCAAGGCTGTAACTGTGTTACTTGCTCATCAAGACTGTAACTGTGTTACTAGCTCATCAAGACTGTAACTGTGTTACTAGCTCATCAAGGCTGTAACTGTGTTACTAGCTCATCAAGGCTGTAACTGTGTTACTTGCTCATCAAGACTGTAACTGTGTTACTTGCTCATCAAGACTGTAACTGTGTTACTAGCTCATCAAGGCTGTAACTGTGTTACTTGCTCATCAAGACTGTAACTGTGTTACTAGCTCATCAAGACTGTAACTGTGTTACTTGCTCATCAAGACTGTAACTGTGTTACTTGCTCATCAAGACTGTAACTGTGTTACTTGCTCATCAAGACTGTAACTGTGTTACTAGCTCATCAAGGCTGTAACTGTGTTACTTGCTCATCAAGACTGTAACTGTGTTACTAGCTCATCAAGACTGTAACTGTGTTACTTGCTCATCAAGACTGTAACTGTGTTACTTGCTCATCAAGACTGTAACTGTGTTACTTGCTCATCAAGACTGTAACTGTGTTACTTGCTCATCAAGACTGTAACTGTGTTACTTGCTCATCAAGACTGTAACTGTGTTACTTGCTCATCAAGGCTGTAACTGTGTTACTTGCTCATCAAGACTGTAACTGTGTTACTTGCTCATCAAGGCTGTAACTGTGTTACTTGCTCATCAAGACTGTAACTGTGTTACTAGCTCATCAAAACTGTAACTGTGTTACTAGCTCATCAAGACTGTAACTGTGTTACTTGCTCATCAAGGCTGTAACTGTGTTACTTGCTCATCAAAACTGTAACTGTGTTACTAGCTCATCAAGACTGTAACTGTGTTACTTGCTCATCAAGGCTGTAACTGTGTTACTTGCTCATCAAGACTGTAACTGTGTTACTAGCTCATCAAGACTGTAACTGTGTTACTTGCTCATCAAGGCTGTAACTGTGTTACTTGCTCATCAAGACTGTAACTGTGTTACTAGCTCATCAAGGCTGTAACTGTGTTACTTGCTCATCAAAACTGTAACTGTGTTACTAGCTCATCAAGACTGTAACTGTGTTACTAGCTCATCAAGACTGTAACTGTGTTACTTGCTCATCAAGGCTGTAACTGTGTTACTTGCTCATCAAGACTGTAACTGTGTTACTAGCTCATCAAGACTGTAACTGTGTTACTTGCTCATCAAAACTGTAACTGTGTTACTAGCTCATCAAGACTGTAACTGTGTTACTTGCTCATCAAGACTGTAACTGTGTTACTTGCTCATCAAGACTGTAACTGTGTTACTTGCTCATCAAGACTGTAACTGTGTTACTAGCTCATCAAGACTGTAACCTTTTAAGCGAAAAAAATTTTGGGGTTCATTTCCTGAACCCATTATGTGGCTCAGTAACCTTTAACAAACCGCCCACAGGAGGAGTATGGGGTCCACTACCACCCACAGGAGGAGTATGGGGTCCACTACCGCCCACAGGGACGGGTTGGGGCCCACTACCACCCACAGGAGGAGTATGGGGTCCACTACCACCCACAGGAGGAGTCTGGGGTCCACTACCACCCACAGGAGGAGTATGGGGTCCACTACCACCCACAGAAGGAGTATGGGGTCCACTACCACCCACAGGAGGAGTATGGGGTCCACTACCACCCACAGGAGGAGTCTGGGGTCCACTACCACCCACAGGAGGAGTATGGGGTCCACTACCACCCAAAGGAGGAGTATGGGGACCACTACCACCCACAGAAGGAATATGGGGTCCACTACCACCCACAGGAGGAGTATGGGGTCCACTACCACCCACAGGAGGAGTCTGGGGTCCACTACCACCCACAGGAGGAGTATGGGGTCCACTACCACCCACAGAAGGAGTATGGGGTCTACTACCGCCCACAGGGACGGGTTGGGGTCCACTACCACCCACAGGTGGAGTATGGGGTCCACTGCCACCCACATGAAGAGTATGGGGTCCACTACCGCCCACAGAAGGAGTATGGGGTCTACTACCGCCCACAGGGACGGGTTGGGGTCCACTACCACCCACAGGTGGAGTATGGGGTCCACTGCCACCCACATGAAGAGTATGGGGTCCACTACCACCCACAGGAGGAGTATGGGGTCCACTACCGCCCACAGGAGGAGTATGGGGTCCACTACCACCCACAGGAGGAGTATGGGGTCCACTACCACCCACAGAAGGAGTATGGGGTCCACTACCGCCCACAGAAGGAGTATGGGGTCTACTACCGCCCACAGGGACGGGTTGGGGTCCACTACCACCCACAGGTGGAGTATGGGGTCCACTGCCACCCACATGAAGAGTATGGGGTCCACTACCACCCACAGGAGGAGTATGGGGTCCACTACCACCCTCAGGTGGAGTATGGGGTCCACTACCACCCACAGGAGGAGTATGGGGTCCACTACCACCCACAGGAGGAGTATGGGGTCCACTACCACCCACAGAAGGAGTATGGGGTCCACTACCACCCACAGGAGGAGTATGGGGTCCACTACCGCCCACAGAAGGAGTATGGGGTCTACTACCGCCCACAGGGACGAGTTGGACTCCACTACCGCCCACAGGGACGGGTTGGGGTCCATTACCACCCACAGGGACGGGTTGGGGTCCACTACCGCCCACAGGGACGGGATGGGGTCCACTGCCGCCCACAGGGACGGGTTGGGGTCCACTACCGCCCACAGGGACGGGTTGGGGTCCACTACGGCCCACAGGGACGGGTTGGGGTCCACTACCGCCCACAGGGACGGGTTGGGGTCCACTACCACCCACAGGGACGGGTTGGGGTCCACTACCGCCCAAAGAGACGGGTTGGGGTCCACTACCGCCCAGAGGGACGGGTTGGGGTCCACTACCGCTCACAGGGACGGGTTGGGGTCCACTACCGCCCCCAGGGACGGGTTGGGGTCCACTACCACCCACAGGGACGGGTTGGGGTTCATTACCGCCCACAGGGACAGGTTGGGGTCCACTACCGCCCACAGGGACGGGTTGGGGTCCACTACCGCCCTCAGAGACGGGGTGGGGTCCACTGCCGCCCACAGGGACGGGTTGGGGTCCACTACCGCCCACAGGGACGGGTTGGGGTCCACTACCGCCCACAGGGACGGGTTGGGGTCCACTACCGCCCACAGGGACGGGTTGGGGTCCACTACCGCCCACAGGGACGGGTTGGGGTCCACTACCACCCACAGGGACGGGTTGGGGTCCACTACCACCCACAGGGACGGGTTGGGGTCCATACCACCCACAGGGATGGGTTGGGGTCCACTACCGCTCACAGGGACGGGTTGGGGTCCACTACCACCCACAGGGACGGGTTGGGGTCCACTACCACCCACAGGGACGGGTTGGGGTCCACTACCACCCACAGGGACGGGTTGGGGTCCATACCACCCACAGGGATGGGTTGGGGTCCACTACGGCTCACAGGGACGGGTTGGGGTCCACTACCACCCACGGGGACGGGTTGGGGTCTACTACCACCCACAGGGACGGGTTGGGGTCCATACCACCCACAGGGATGGGTTGGGGTCCACTACCGCTCACAGGGACGGGTTGGGGTCCACTACCACCCACAGGGATGGGTTGGGGTCCACTACCGCCCACAGGGACGGGTTGGGGTCCACTACGGCCCACAGGGACGGGTTGGGGTCCACTACCGCCCACAGGGACGGGTTGGGGTCCACTACCACCCACAGGGACGGGTTGGGGTCCACTACCGCCCAAAGAGACGGGTTGGGGTCCACTACCGCCCAGAGGGACGGGTTTGGGTCCACTACCGCTCACAGGGACGGGTTGGCGTCCACTACCGCCCCCAGGGACGGGTTGGGGTCCACTACCACCCACAGGGACGGGTTGGGGTTCATTACCGCCCACAGGGACGGGTTGGGGTCCACTACCGCCCACAGGGACGGGTTGGGGTCCACTACCGCCCTCAGAGACGGGGTGGGGTCCACTGCCGCCCACAGGGACGGGTTGGGGTCCACTACCGCCCACAGGGACGGGTTGGGGTCCACTACCGCCCACAGGGACGGGTTGGGGTCCACTACCGCCCACAGGGACGGGTTGGGGTCCACTACCGCCCACAGGGACGGGTTGGGGTCCACTACCACCCACAGGGACGGGTTGGGGTCCACTACCACCCACAGGGACGGGTTGGGGTCCATACCACCCACAGGGATGGGTTGGGGTCCACTACCGCTCACAGGGACGGGTTGGGGTCCACTACCACCCACAGGGACGGGTTGGGGTCCACTACCACCCACAGGGACGGGTTGGGGTCCACTACCACCCACAGGGACGGGTTGGGGTCCATACCACCCACAGGGATGGGTTGGGGTCCACTACCGCTCACAGGGACGGGTTGGGGTCCACTACCACCCACAGGGACGGGTTGGGGTCCACTACCACCCACAGGGACGGGTTGGGGTCCATACCACCCACAGGGATGGGTTGGGGTCCACTACCGCTCACAGGGACGGGTTGGGGTCCACTACCACCCACAGGGATGGGTTGGGGTCCACTACCGCCCACAGGGACGGGTTGGGGTCCACTACCACCCACAGGGACGGGTTGGGGTCCATACCACCCACAGGGATGGGTTGGGGTCCACTACCGCTCACAGGGACGGGTTGGGGTCCACTACCACCCACAGGGATGGGTTGGGGTCCACTACCGCCCACAGGGACGGGTTGGGGTCCACTACCACCCACAGGGACGGGTTGGGGTCCACTACCACCCACAGGGACGGGTTGGGGTCCATACCACCCACAGGGATTGGTTGGGGTCCACTACCGCTCACAGGGACGGGTTGGGGTCCACTAGCACCCACAGGGACGGGTTGGGGTCCACTACCACCCACAGGGACGGGTTGGGGTCCACTACCACCCACAGGGACGGGTTGGGGTCCATACCACCCACAGGGATGGGTTGGGGTCCACTACCGCTCACAGGGACGGGTTGGGGTCCACTACCACCCACAGGGATGGGTTGGGGTCCACTACCGCTCACAGGGACGGGTTGGGGTCCACTACCGCCCACAGGGACGGGTTGGGGTCCACTACCACCCACAGGGACGGGTTGGGGTCCACTACCACTCACAGGGATGGGTTGGGGTCCACTACCGCCCACAGGGACGGGTTGGGGTCCACTACCGCCCACAGGGACGGGTTGGGGTCCACTACCGCTCACAGGGACGGGTTGGGTCCACTTCCGCCCACAGGGACGGGTTGGGGTCCACTACCGCCCATAGGGACGGGTTGGGGTCCACTACCAACCACAGGGACGGGATGGGGTCCACTACCACCCACAGGGACGGGTTGGGGTCCACTACCTCCCACAGGGACGGGTTGGGGTCCACTACCACCCACAGGGACGGGTTGGGGTCGACTACCACTCACAGGGATGGGTTGGGGTCCACTACCGCCCACAGGGACGGGTTGGGGTCCACTACCGCTCACAGGGACGGGTTGGGGTCCACTACCACCCACAGGGACGGGTTGGGGTCCACTACCGCTGACAGGGACGGGTTGGGGTCCACTACCACCCACAGGGACGGGTTGGGGTCCATACCACCCACAGGGACAGGTTGGGGTCCACTACCGCTCACAGGGACGGGTTGGGGTCCACTACCGCCCACAGGGACGGGTTGGGGTCCACTACCGCTCACAGGGACGGGTTGGGGTCCACTACCGCCCAGAGGGACGGGTTGGGGTCCATACCACCCACAGGGACGGGTTAGGGTCCATACCACCCACAGGGACGGGTTGGGGTCCACTACCGCTCACAGGGACGGGTTGGGGTCCACTACCGCCCACAGGGACGGGTTGGGGTCCACTACCGCCCACAGGGACGGGTTGGGGTCCATACCACCCACAGGGACGGGTTGGGGTCCACTACCGCCCAGAGGGACGGGTTGGGGTCCACTACCGCCCACAGGGACGGGTTGGGGTCCACTACCGCTCACAGGGACGGGTTGGGGTCCACTACCGCCCATAGGGACGGGTTGGGGTCCACTACCGCCCATAGGGACGGGTTAGGGTCCACTACCGCTCACAGGGACGGGTTGGGGTCCAATACCGCTCACAGGGACGGGTTGGGGTCCACTACCGCCCACAGGGACGGGTTGGGGTCCACTACCGCCCACAGGGAGGGGTTGGGGTCCACTACCGCCCAGAGGGACGGGTTGGGGTCCACTACCGCTCACAGGGACGGGTTGGGGTCCACTAACGCCCACAGGGACGGGTTGGGGTCCACTACCGCCCAGAGAGACGGGTTGGGGTCCACTGCCGCCCACAGGGACGGGTTGGGGTCCACTACCGCCCAGAGGGACGGGTTGGGGTCCACTACCACCCACAGGAACGGTTTGGGGTCCACTACCGCCCACAGGAACAAGTTGGGGTCCACTACCGCCCACAGGGATGGGTTGGGGTCCACTACCGCCCACAGGGATGGGTTGGGGTCCACTACCACCCACAGGGACGGGTTGGGGTCTACTACCGCCCAGAGGGACGGGTTGGGGTCCACTACCGCCCACAGGAACGGGTTGGGGTCCACTACCGCTCACAAGGACGGGTTGGGGTCCACTACCGCCCACAGGGACGGGTTGGGGTCCACTACCGCTCACAGGGACGGGTTGGGGTCCACTACCGCTCACAGGGACGGGTTGGGGTCCACTACCGCCCATAGGGACGGGTTAGGGTCCATTACCGCTCACAGGGACGGGTTGGGGTCCACTACCGCTCACAGGGACGGGTTGGGGTCCACTACCGCCCACAGGGACGGGTTGGGGTCCACTACCGCCCACAGGGAGGGGTTGGGGTCCACTACCGCCCAGAGGGACGGGTTGGGGTCCACTACCGCTCACAGGGACGGGTTGGGGTCCACTAACGCCCACAGGGACGGGTTGGGGTCCACTACCGCCCAGAGGGACGGGTTGGGGTCCACTGCCGCCCACAGGGACGGGTTGGGGTCCACTACCGCCCAGAGGGACGGGTTGGGGTCCACTACCACCCACAGGAACGGGTTGGGGTCCACTACCGCCCACAGGAACGGGTTGGGGTCCACTACCGCCCACAGGGATGGGTTGGGGTCCACTACCGCCCACAGGGATGGGTTGGGGTCCACTACCACCCACATGGACGGGTTGGGGTCTACTACCGCCTAGAGGGACGGGTTGGGGTCCACTACCGCCCACAGGAACGGGTTGGGGTCCACTACCGCTCACAGAGACGGGTTGGGGTCCACTTCCGCTCACAGGGATGGGTTGGGGTCCACTACCGCCCAGAGGGACGGGTTGGGGTCCACTACCGCCCACAGGGAAGGGTTGGGGTCCACTACCGCCCACAGGGACGGGTTGGGGTCCACTACCGCTCACAGGGATGGGTTGGGGTCCACTACCGCCCAGAGGGACGGGTTGGGGTCCACTACCGCCCACAGGGACGGGTTGGGGTCCACTACCACCCACAGGGACGGGTTGGGGTCCACTACCGCCCAGAGGGACGGGTTGGGGTCCACTACCACCCACAGGGACGGGTTGGGGTCCACTACCACCCACAGAGACGGGTTGGGGTCCACTACCACCCACAGGGACGGGTTGGGGTCCACTACCGCCCACAGGGACGGGTTGGGGTCCATACCGCCCACAGGGACGGGTTGGGGTCCATACCACCCACAGGGACGGGTTGGGGTCCACTACCGCCCAGAGGGACGGGTTGGGGTCCACTACCACCCACAGAGACGGGTTGGGGTCCACTACCACCCACAGGGACGGGTTGGGGTCCACTACCGCCCACAGGGACGGATTGGGGTCCACTACCACCCACAGGGACGGGTTGGGGTCTACTACCGCCCACAGAGACGGGTTGGGGTCCACTACCGCCCAGAGGGACGGGTTGGGGTCCACTACCACCCACAGGGACGGGTTGGGGTCCACTACCGCCCACAGGGACGGGTTGGGGTCCACTACCGCCCACAGGGACGGGTTGGGGTCCACTACCACCCACAGGGACGGGTTCGGGTCCACTACCGCCCACAGGGACGGGATGGGGTCCACTACCGCCCACAGGGACGGGTTGGGGTCCATTACCGCCCACAGGGACGGGTTGGGGTCCACTACCGCCCACAGGGACGGGTTGGGGTCCACTACCGCCCACAGGGACGGGTTGGGGTCCACTACCGCCCACAGGGACGGGTTGGGGTCTACTATACCGCCCACAGAGACGGGTTGGGGTCCACTACCACCCACAGGGACGGGTTGGGGTCTACTACCGCTCACAGGGACGGGTTGGGGTCCACTACCGCCCACAGGGACGGGTTGGGGTCCACTACCGCCCACAGAGACGGGTTGGGGTCCACTGCCGCCCACAGGGACGGGTTGGGGTCCACTGCCGCTCACAGGGGACGGGTTGGGGTCCACTGCCGCCCACAGGGGACGGGTTGGGGTCCACTGCCGCCCACAGGGACGGGTTGGGGTCCACTGCCGCCCACAGGGGACGGGTTGGGGTCCACTACCGCCCACAGGGGACGGGTTGGGGTCCACTGCCGCCCACAGGGACGGGTTGGGGTCCACTGCCGCCCACAGGGACGGGTTGGGGTCCACTACCGCCCACAGGGGACGGGTTGGGGTCCACTGCCGCCCACAGGGGACGAGTTGGGGTCCACTGCCGCTCACAGGGGACGGGTTGGGGTCCACTGCCGCCCACCGGGAACGGGTTGGGGTCCACTGCCGCCCACAGGGACGGGTTGGGGTCCACTACCACCCACAGGGACGGGTTGGGGTCTACTACCGCCCACAGAGACGGGTTGGGGTCCACTACCGCCCACAGGGACGGTTTGGGGTCCACTACCACCCACAGGGACGGGTTGGGGTCCACTACCGCCCACAGGGACGGGTTGGGGTCCACTACCGCCCACAGGGACGGGTTGGGGTCCACTACCGCTCACAGGGACGGGTTGGGGTCCACTACCGCCCACAGGGACGGGTTGGGGTCCACTACCGCCCACAGGGACGGGTTGGGGTCTACTACCGCTCACAGGGACGGGTTGGGGTCCACTACCGCCCACAGGGACGGGTTGGGGTCCACTACCGCCCACAGAGACGGGTTGGGGTCCACTGCCGCCCACAGGGACGGGTTGGGGTCCACTACCGCCCACAGGGGACGGGTTGGGGTCCACTGCCGCCCACAGGGGACGGGTTGGGGTCCACTACCGCCCACAGGGACGGGTTGGGGTCCACTACCGCCCACAGGGGACGGGTTGGGGTCCACTGCCGCCCACAGGGGACGGGTTGGGGTCCACTGCCGCCCACAGGGGACGGGTTGGGGTCCACTGCCGCCCACAGGGACGGGTTGGTGTCCACTACCGCCCACAGGGACGGGTTGGGGTCCACTGCCGCCCACAGGGACGGGTTGGGGTCCACTACCGCCCACAGGGACGGGTTGGGGTCCACTACCGCCCACAGGGACGGGTTGGGGTCCACTACCGCCCACAGGGGACGGGTTGGGGTCCACTACTGCCCACAGGGGACGGGTTGGGGTCCACTGCCGCCCACAGGGACGGGTTGGGGTCCACTACCGCCCACAGGGACGGGTTGGGGTCCACTGCCGCCCACAGGGACGGGTTGGGGTCCACTACCGCCCACAGGGACGGGTTGGGGTCCACTGCCGCCCACAGGGACGGGTTGGGGTCCACTGCCGCCCACAGGGACGGGTTGGGGTCCACTGCCGCCCACAGGGACGGGTTGGGGTCCACTGCCGCCCACAGGGACGGGTTGGGGTCCACTGCCGCCCACAGGGACGGGTTGGGGTCCACTACCGCCCACAGGGACGGGTTGGGGTCCACTACCGCCCACAGGGACGGGTTGGGGTCCACTAGCACCCACAGGGACGGGTTGGGGTCCACTACCGCCCACAGGGACGGGGTGGGGTCCACTACCGCCCACAGGGACGGGTTGGGGTCCACTACCACCCACAGGGACGGGTTGGGGTCCACTACCGCCCACAGGGACGGGTTGGGGTCCACTACCGCCCACAGGGACGGGTTGGGGTCCATTTAAACTTGTGTTGTGACGAGTTAGACAACCCAGAGTGAATGACGTCACTCAGCTATTTGGATTTACCCAGATGCGGGATACGTGGCTCATTGACGTCACCTGAGTGTGTGTAGGTGAGTGTCAGTGTCTGATAGTGAGTGTCAGTGTCTGATGGTGAGTGAGAGAGTCTGATGGTGAGTGTCAGTGTCTGATGGTGAGTGGCAGTGTCTGATGGTGAGTGGCAGTGTCTGATGGTGAGTGGCAGTGTCTGATGGTGAGTGTCAGTGTCTGATGGTGAGTGGCAGTGTCTGATGGTGAGTGGCAGTATCTGATGGTGAGTGGCAGTGTCTGATGGTGAGTGTCAGTGTCTGATGGTGAGTGTCAGTGTCTGATGGTGAGTGGCAGTGTCTGATGGTGAGTGGCAGTGTCTGATGGTGAGTGTCAGTGTCTGATGGTGAGTGGCAGTGTCTGATGGTGAGTGTCAGTGTCTGATGGTGAGTGGCAGTGTCTGATAATGAGTGGCAGTGTCTGATGGTGAGTGGCAGTGTCTGATGGTGAGTGGCAGTGTCTGATGGTGAGTGTCAGTGTCTGATGGTGAGTGTCAGTGTCTGATGGTGAGTTGCAGTGTCTGATGGTGAGTGGCAGTGTCTGATGGTGAGTGGCAGTGTCTGATGGTGAGTGTCAGTGTCTGATGGTGAGTGGCAGTGTCTGATGGTGAGTGGCAGTGTCTGATGGTGAGTGTCAGTGTCTGATGGTGAGTGGCAGTGTCTAATGGTGAGTGTCAGTGTCTGATGGTGAGTGTCAGTGTCTGATAGTGAGTGGCAGTGTCTGATGGTGAGTGGCAGTGTCTGATGGTGAGTGGCAATGTCTGATGGTGAGTGGGAGTGTCTGATGGTGTGTGGGAGTGTCTGATGGTGAGTGGGAGAGTCTGATGGTGAGTGACAGTGTCTGATGGTGAGTGTCAGTGTCTGATGGTGACTGGAAGTGTCTGATGGTGAGTGTCAGTGTCTGATGGTGAGTGGCAGTGTCTAATGGTGAGTGGCAGTGTCTGATGTTGAGTGTCAGTGTCTGATGGTGAGTGTCAGTGTCTGATGGTGAGTGTCAGTGTCTGATGGTGAGTGTCAGTGTCTGATAGTGAGTGGCAGTGTCTGATGGTGAGTGGCAGTGTCTGATGGTGAGTGGCAGTGTCTGATGGTGAGTGTCAGTGTCTGATGGTGAGTGTCAGTGTCTGATGGTGAGTGTCAGTGTCTGATGGTGAGTGGCAGTGTCTGATGGTGAGTGGCAGTGTCTGATGGTGAGTGGGAGTGTCTGATGGTGTGTGGGAGTGTCTGATGGTGAGTGGGAGAGTCTGATGGTGAGTGGCAGTGTCTGATGGTGAGTGTCAGTGTCTGATGGTGAGTGGGAGTGTCTGATGGTGAGTGGCAGTGTCTGATGGTGAGTAGGAGTGTCTGATGGTGTGTGGGAGTGTCTGATGGTGAGTGGGAGAGTCTGATGGTGAGTGGCAGTGTCTGATGGTGAGTGTCAGTGTCTGATGGTGAGTGGGAGTGTCTGATGGTGAGTGGCAGTGTCTGATAGTGAGTGGGAGTGTCTGATAGTGAGTGGGAGAGTCTGATGGTGAGTGACAGTGTCTGATGGTGAGTGGCAGTGTCTGATGGTGAGTGGCAGTGTCTGATGGTGAGTGGCAGTATCTGATGGTGAGAGGGAGTGTCTGATGGTGAGTGGGGGAGTCTGATGGTGAGTGGCAGTGTCTGATGGTGAGTGGCAGTGTCTGATGGTGAGTGGCAGTGTATGATGGTGAGTGGCAGTGTCTGATGGTGAGTGGGGGAGTCTGATGGTGAGTGGCAGTGTCTGATGGTGAGTGGGAGAGTCTGATGGTGAGTGGGAGAGTCTGATGGTGAGTGGCAGTGTCTGATGGTGAGTGGGAGAGTCTGACAGTGAGTGGGAGAGTCTGATGGTGAGTGGCAGTGTCTGATGGTGAGTGGCAGTCTCTGGTGGTGAGTGGCAGTGTCTGATGGTGAGTGGGAGAGTCTGATGGTGAGTGGCAGTGTCTGATGGTGAGTGGCAGTGTCTGATGGTGAGTGGCAGTGTCTGATGGTGAGTGGGAGAGTCTGATGGTGAGTGGCAGTGTCTGATGGTGAGTGGCAGTGTCTGATGGTGAGTGGGAGAGTCTGATGGTGAGTGGGAGAGTCTGATGGTGAGTGGCAGTGTCTGATTGTGAGTGGCAGTATCTGATGGTGAGTGTCAGTGTCTGATGGTGAGTGGCAGTGTCTGAGGGTGAGTGGCAGTGTCTGATGGTGAGTAGGAGTGTCTGATGGTGAGTGGCAGTGTCTGATGGTGAGTGGCAGTGTCTGATGGTGAGTTGGAGAGTCTGATGGTGAGTGGCAGTGTCTGATGGTGAGTGGCAGTGTCTGATGGTGAGTGGCAGTGTCTGATGGTGAGTGGGAGAGTCTGATGGTGAGTGGGAGAGTCTGATGGTGAGTGGCAGTGTCTGATTGTGAGTGGCAGTGTCTGATGGTGAGTGTCAGTGTCTGATGGTGAGTGGCAGTGTCTGAGGGTGAGTGGCAGTGTCTGATGGTGAGTGGGAGAGTCTGATGGTGAGTGGCAGTGTCTGATGGTGAGTGGCAGTGTCTGATGGTGAGTGGCAGTGTCTGATGGTGAGTGGGAGAGTCTGATGGTGAGTGGGAGAGTCTGATGGTGAGTGGCAGTGTCTGATTGTGAGTGGCAGTGTCTTATGGTGAGTGTCAGTGTCTGATGGTGAGTGGCAGTGTCTGAGGGTGAGTGGCAGTGTCTGATGGTGAGTGGCAGTGTCTGATGGTGAGTGGCAGTGTCTGATGGTGAGTGGGAGAGTCTGATGGTGAGTGGGAGAGTCTGATGGTGAGTGGGAGAGTCTGATGGTGAGTGGGAGAGTCTGATGGTGAGTGGGAGAGTCTGATGGTGAGTGGGAGAGTCCGATGGTGAGTGGGAGAGTCTGATGGTGAGTGGGAGAGTCTGATGGTGAGTGGGAGAGTCTGATGGTGAGTGGGAGAGTCTGATGGTGAGTGGGAGAGTCTGATGGTGAGTGGGAGAGTCTGATGGTGAGTGGGAGTGTCTGATGGTGAGTGGGAGAGTCTGATGGTGAGTGTCAGTGTCTGATGGTGAGTGTCAGTGTCTGATAGTGAGTGGCAGTGTCTGATGGTGAGTGTCAGTGTCTGATGGTGAGTGTCAGTGTCTGATGGTGAGTGTCAGTGTCTGATGGTGAGTGGCAGTGTCTGATGGTGAGTGGCAGTGTCTGATGGTGAGTGTCAGTGTCTGATGGTGAGTGTCAGTGTCTGATGGTGAGTGGCAGTGTCTAATGGTGAGTGTCAGGGTCTGATGGTGAGTGTCAGTGTCTGATAGTGAGTGGCAGTGTCTGATGGTGAGTGGCAGTGTCTGATGGTGAGTGGCAGTGTCTGATAGTGAGTGTCAGTGTCTGATGGTGAGTGTCAGTGTCTGATGGTGAGTGGCAGTGTCTGATGGTGAGTGGCAGTGTCTGATGGTGAGTGGCAGTGTCTGATGGTGAGTGGCAGTGTCTGATGGTGAGTGGGAGTGTCTGACGGTGTGTGGGAGTGTCTGATGGTGAGTGGAAGAGTCTGATGGTGAGTGGCAGTGTCTGATGGTGAGTGTCAGTGTCTGATGGTGAGTGGGAGTGTCTGATGGTGAGTGGCAGTGTCTGATGGTGAGTGGCAGTGTCTGATGGTGAGTGGCAGTGTCTGATGGTGAGTGTCAGTGTCTGATGGTGAGTGGCAGTGTCTGATGGTGAGTGGCAGTGTCTGATGGTGAGTGGCAGTGTCTGATGGTGAGTGGGAGAGTCTGATGGTGAGTGGCAGTGTCTGATGGTGAGTGGGAGAGTCTGATGGTGAGTGGGAGAGTCTGATGGTGAGTGGCAGTGTCTGATGGTGAGTGGGAGAGTCTGACAGTGAGTGGGAGAGTCTGATGGTGAGTGGCAGTGTCTGATGGTGAGTGGCAGTCTCTGGTGGTGAGTGGGAGTGTCTGATGGTGAGTGGCAGTGTCTGATGGTGAGTGGCAGTGTCTGATGGTGAGTGGCAGTGTCTGATGGTGAGTGGCAGTGTCTGATGGTGAGTGGCAGTGTCTGATGGAGAGTGGGAGAGTCTGATGGTGAGTGGGAGAGTCTGATGGTGAGTGGCAGTGTCTGATGGTGAGTGGGGGAGTCTGATGATGAGTGGCAGTGTCTGATGGTGAGTGGGAGAGTCTGATGGTGAGTGGGAGAGTCTGATGGTGAGTGGCAGTGTCTGATGGTGAGTGGGAGAGTCTGACAGTGAGTGGGAGAGTCTGATGGTGAGTGGCAGTGTCTGATGGTGAGTGGGAGAGTCTGACAGTGAGTGGGAGTGTCTGATGGTGAGTGGCAGTGTCTGATGGTGAGTGGCAGTGTCTGATGGTGAGTGGCAGTGTCTGATGGTGAGTGGGAGAGTATGATGGTGAGTGGCAGTGTCTGATGGTGAGTGGGAGAGTCTGATGGTGAGTGGGAGAGTCTGATGGTGAGTGGGAGAGTCTGATGGTGAGTGGGAGAGTCTGATGGTGAGTGGGAGAGTCTGATGGTGAGTGGGAGAATCTGATGGTGAGTGGGAGAGTCTGATGGTGAGTGGGAGAGTCTGATGGTGAGTGGGAGAGTCTGATGGTGAGTGGGAGAGTCTGATGGTGAGTGCGAGAGTCTGATGGTGAGTGGGAGTGTCTGATGGTGATTGGGAGAGTCTGATGGTGAGTGGCAGTGTCTGAGGGTGAGTGGCAGTGTCTGATGGTGAGTGGCAGTGTCTGATGGTGAGTGGCAGTGTCTGATGGTGAGTGAGGGAGTCTGATGATGAGTGGCAGTGTCTGATGGTGAGTGGCAGTGTCTGATGGTGAGTGGCAGTGTCTGATGGTGAGTGGCAGTGTCTGATGGTGAGTGGCAGTGTCTGATGGTGAGTGAGAGAGTCTGATGGTGAGTGGGAGAGTCTGATGGTGAGTGGGAGAGTCTGATGGTGAGTGGGAGAGTCTGATGGTGAGTGGGAGAGTCTGATGGTGAGTGGGAGAGTCTGATGGTGAGTGGGAGAGTCTGATGGTGAGTGGGAGAGTCTGATGGTGAGTGGGAGAGTCTGATGGTGAGTGGGAGAGTCTGATGGTGAGTGGGAGAGTCTGACAGTGAGTGGGAGAGTCTGATGGTGAGTGAGAGAGTCTGACAGTGAGTGGGAGAGTGTGACAGTGAGTGGGAGAGTCTGATGGTGAGTGGGGGAGGCGATGATACGCTCTCCAATCAAAACCAGTCATTGATCGGCTGGTCAGTGGATTCTGAGCTTGAGGGTGGACGAGTCCACTGTGTGTGTGTGGGGGGAAGTAATGTGCACACTAGGGGACAAGGATGGCGCCCACTACAGCTGAGTGGATCATATGCATGTCAGTCAAGCACTGGGAAGGGGTCAGCATGAGGATTAGGGATGGGACGGGGGGAAGGAATGGTGCCCAACCACTTGTGGACGGTCGGGGATTGAACGCCGACCTGCATGACGCGAGGCCGTTATCTTGAGGTTATCTTGAGATGATTTCGGGGCTTTTTTTTAGTGTCCCCGCGGCCCGGTCCTCGACCAGGCCTCCACCCCCAGGAAGCAGCCCGTGACAGCTGACTAACTCCCAGGTACCTATTTACTGCTAGGTAACAGGGGCATTCAGGGTGAAAGACACTTTGCCCATTTGTTTCTGCCTCGTGCGGGAATCGAACCCACGCCACAGAATTACGAGTCCTGCGCGCTATCCACCAGGCTACGAGGCCCCCCCTACGAGGCCGTCGCTCTACTGTCCAGCCCAAGTGGTTGGGGGACTTAGTTCTCAGGGGACTGTCCTCTCTGGTGCCCAGGTGTGTTGAGTGCTCAGGTGTGTTCAGTGCTCAGGTGTGTTCAGTGCTCAGGTGTGTTCAGAGCTCAATTGTGTTCAGTGCTCAGGTGTGTGTTCAGTGCTCAGGTGTGTATTCAGAGATCAGGTGTGTGGTTCATAGCTCAGGTGTGTGTTCAGTGCTCAGGTGTGTGTTCAGAGCTCAGGTGTGTGTTTAGACCTCAGGTGTGTTCAGAGCTCAGGTGTGTTCAGTGCTCAGGTGTGTGTTTAGTGCTCAGGTGTGTGTTCAGTGCTCAATTGTGTGTTCAGAGCTCATGTGTGTGGTTCAGAGCTCAGGTGTGTTCAGTGCTCAGGTGTGTTCAGTGCTCAGGTGTGTTCAGAGCTCAGGTGTGTTCAGTGCTCAGGTGCGTGTTTAGTGCTCAGGTGTGTTCAGTGCTCAGGTGTGTGTTCAGTGCTCATGTGTGTGATCAGTGCTCAGGTGTGTTCAGTGCTCAGGTGTGTGTTCAGTTCTCAGGTGTGTGTTCAGTGCTCAGGTGTGTTCAGTGCTCAGATGTGTGTTCAGTGCTCAGGTGTGTTCAGTGCTCAGGTGCGTGCTCAGATGTGTTCAGTGCTGAGGTGTGTGTTCAGTGCTCAGGTGTGTTCAGAGCTCAGGTGTGTGTTCAGTGCTCATGTGTGTGATCAGTGCTCAGGTGTGTTCAGTGCTCAGGTGTGTGTTCAGTGCTCATGTGTGTGATCAGTGCTCAGGTGTGTTCAGTGCTCAGGTGTGTGTTCAGTTCTCAGGTGTGTGTTCAGTGCTCAGGTGTGTTCAGTGCTCAGATGTGTGTTCAGTGCTCAGGTGTGTTCAGTGCTCAGGTGCGTGCTCAGATGTGTTCAGTGCTGAGGTGTGTGTTCAGTGCTCAGGTGTGTTCAGAGCTCAGGTGTGTGTTCATTGCTCAGGTGTGTTCATTGCTCAGATGTCTTCAGTGCTGAGGTGTGTTCAGAGCTCAGGTGTGTTCAGTGCTCAGGTGTGTGTTCAAAGCTCAGGTGTGTTCAGTGTTCAGGTGTGTGTTCAGTGCTCAGGTGTGTTCAGTGTTCAGGTGTGTTCAGAGCTCAGATGTGTTCAGTGTTCAGGTGTGTTCAGAGCTCAGGTGTGTCCAGTGCTCAGGTGTGTTCAGTGCTCAGGTGTGTGTTTAGTGTTCAGGTGTGTTCAGAGCTCAGGTGTGTCCAGTGCTCAGGTGTGTTCAGTGCTCAGGTGTGTGTTCAGTGCTCAGGTGTGTGATCAGTGTTCAGGTGTGTTCATTGCTCAGGTGTGTTCAGTGTTCAGGTGTGTTCAGAGCTCAGGTGTGTTCAGTGTTCAGGTGTGTTCAGAGCTCAGTTGTGTTCAGTGCTCAGGTATGTTCAGTGCTCAGGTGTGTGTTTAGTGCTCAGGTGTGTTCAGTGCTCAGGTGTGTGTTCAGTGCTCAGGTGTGTGATCAGTGTTCAGGTGTGTTCAATGCTCAGGTGTGTGTTCAGTTCTCAGGTGTGTGTTCAGTGCTCAGGTGTGTGTTCAATGTTCAGGTGTGTTCAGTGCTAAGATGTGTGTTCAGTGCTCAGGTGTGTGTTCAGTGCTCAGGTGTGTGTTCAGTGCTCAGGTGTGTGTTCAGTGCTCAGGTGTGTGTTCAGTGCTAAGGTGTGTGTTCAGTGCTAAGGTGTGTGTTCAGTGCTCAGGTGTGTTCAGTGCTCAGGTGAGTTCAGAGCTCAGGTGTGTGTTCAGTGCTCAGATGTGCTCAGTGCTCAGGTTTGTGTTGAGTGCTCAGATGTGTGTTGAGTGCTCAGGTGTGTGTTCAGTGCTCAGGTGTGTGTTCAGTGCTCAGGTGTGTGAGTTCAGTGCTCAGGTATGTATTCAGTTCTCAGGAGTGTGTTCAGTGCTCAGGTGTGTGTGTTCAGTGCTCAGGTGTGTGTTCAGTGCTCAGGTGTGTGTTCAGTGCTCAGGTGTGTGTTCAGTGATCAGGTGTGTGTTCAGTGCTCAGGTGTGTTCAGTGCTCAGGTGTGTGTTCAGTGCTCAGGTGTGTTCAGTGCTCAGGTGTTTGTTCGGTGCTCAGGTGTGTGTTCAGTGCTCAGGTGTGTTGAGTGCTCAGGTGTGTTCAGGCCTCAAGGTGTGTTCAGTGCTCAGGTGTGTTCAGTGCTCAGGTGTGTTCAGTGCTCATGTGTGTTCAGTGCTCAGTGCTCAGGTGTGTTCAGAGCTCAGGTGTGTTCAGTGCTCAGATGTGTTCAGTGTTCAGGTGTGTTCAGTTTTCAGATGTGTTCAGTGCTCAGGTGTGTTCAGTACTCAGGTGTGTTCAGTGCTAAGGTGTGTTCAGTGCTCAGGTGTGTTCATAGTTCAGGTGGGTTCAGTGGTCAGGTGTGTTCAGTGCTCAGGTGTGTTCAGTGCTCAGATGTATTCAGAGTTCAGGTGTGTTCAGTGCTCAGGTGTGTTCAGTGCTCAGGTGTGTTCAGTGCTCAGGTGTGTGTTCAGTGCTCAAGTGTGTTCAGTGCTCAGGTATGTTCAGTGCTCAGGTGTGTTCAGAGCTCAGGTGTGTTCAGTGCTCTGGTGGGTTCAGTGCTCAGGTGTATTCAGAGCTCAGGTGTGTTCAGAGCTCAGGTGTGTTCAGTGCTCAGGTGTGTGTTCAGTGCTCAAGTGTGTTCAGTGCTAAGGTGTGTGTTCAGTGCTCAGGTGTGTTCAGTCCTCAGGTGTGTTCAGAGCTCAGGTGTGTTCAGTGCTCAGGTGTGTTCTGTGCTCATGTGTGTTCAGTGCTCAGGTGTGTGTTCAGTGCTCAGGTGTGTATTCAGTGCTCATGTGTGTGTTCAGTGATCAGGTGTGTGTTCAGTGCTCAGGTGTGTTCAGTGCTCAGGTGTGTGTTCAGTGCTCAGGTGTGTTCAGTGCTCAGGTGTGTGTGTTCGGTGCTCAGGTGTGTTCAGTGCTCAGGTGTGTGTGTTCGGTGCTCAGGTGTGTGTTCAGTGCTCAGGTGTGTTGAGTGCTCAGGTGTGTGTGTTCGGTGCTCAGGTGTGTGTTCAGTGCTCAGGTGTGTTGAGTGCTCAGGTGTGTTCAGTGCTCAGGTGTGTTCAGTGCTCAGGTGTGTTCAGTGCTCAGGTTTGTTCAGTGCTCATGTGTGTTCAGTGCTCAGTGCTCAGGTGTGTTCAGAGCTCAGGTGTGTTCAGTGCTCAGATTTGTTCAGTGCTCAGGTGTGTTCAGTTTTCAGATGTGTTCAGTGCTCAGGTGTGTTCAGTGCTCAGGTGTGTTCAGTGCTCAGGTGTGTTCAGTGCTCAGGTGTGTTCATAGTTCAGGTGGGTTCAGTGCTCAGGTGTGTTCAGTGCTCAGGTGTGTTCAGTGCTCAGATGTATTCAGAGTTCAGGTGTGTTCAGTGCTCTGGTGTGTTCAGTGCTCAGGTGTGTTCAGTGCTCAGGTGTGTGTTCAGTGCTCAAGTGTGTTCAGTGCTCAGGTATGTTCAGTGCTCAGGTGTGTTCAGAGCTCAGGTGTGTTCAGTGCTCAGGTGTGTGTTCAGTGCTCAGGTGGGTTCAGTGCTCAGGTGTATTCAGAGCTCAGGTGTGTTCAGAGCTCAGGTGTGTTCAGTGCTCAGGTGTGTGTTCAGTGCTCAGGTGTGTTCAGTGCTCAGGTGTGTGTTCAGTGCTCAGGTGTGTTCAGTCCTCAGGTGTGTTCAGAGCTCAGGTGTGTTCAGTGCTCAGGTGTGTTCTATGCTCATGTGTGTTCAGTGCTCAGGTGTGTGTTCAGTGCTCAAGTGTGTTCAGTGCTCAGGTTTATGTTCAGTGCTCAGGTGTGTTCAGAGCTCAGGTGTGTTCAGAGCTCAGGTGTGTTTAGTACTCAGGTGTGTTCAGTGCTCAGATGTGTGTTCAGTGCTCAGGTGTGTTCAGAGCTCAGGTGTGTTCAGAGCTCAGGTGCGTTCAGTGCTCAGGTGTGTTCAGTGCTCAGGTGTGTGTTCAGTGCTCAGGTGTGTTCAGAGATCAGGTGTGTCCAGTGCTCAGGTGTGTTCAGGGCTCAGGTGTGTTCAGTGCTCAGGTGTGTTCAGAGCTCAGGTGTGTTCAGAGATCAGGTGTGTTCAGTGTCCAGGTGTGTTCAGAGCTCAGGTGTGTTCCTGAGATCAGATGTGTTCAGTACTCAGGTGTGTTCAGAGCTCAGGTGTGTTCAGAGATCAGGTGTGTTCAGAGATCAGGTGTGTTCAGAGATCAGGTGTGTTCATCAACATGAGACATCAGCCAATGAGCCAGCGAGACACTGTGAAAAGTCTACGGTCCTCGCTACCCGTGTTTCAGTATCTTTGTCACTATTCTGAGAACCGGTTGGTGTCCGGTTCGGTCCTGTCCGGTTACTGAGAACCGGTTGGTGTAAGTTGGTTGGTGAAAGGCACGAACTACCTCCAGCAAACTACCTCCACCGAACTACCTCCAGCGAACTACCTCCAACGAACTACCTCCAGCGAACTACCTCCAACGAACTACCTCCAGCGAACTACCTCCTTACCTTGAGGTTACCTTAAGGTGCTTCCGGGGCTTAGCGTCCCCTCGGCCCGGTCGTCGACCAGGCCTCCTGGTTGCTGGACTGATCAACCAGGCTGTTGGACGCGGCTGCTCGCAGCCTGACGTATGAGTCACAGCCTGGTTGATCAGGTATCCTTTGGAGGTGCTTATCCAGTTCTCTCTTGAACACTGTGAGGGGTCGGCCAGTTATGCCCCTTATGTGTAGTGGAAGCGTGTTGAACAGTCTCGGGCCTCTGATGTTGATAGAGTTCTCTCTCAGAGTACTAGTTGCACCTCTGTTTTTCAACGGGGGTATTCTGCACATCCTGCCATGTCTTCTGGTCTCATGTGATGTTATTTCTGTGTGCAGGTTTGGAACCAGCCCCTCTAATATTTTCCACGTGTAAATTATTATGTATCTCTCTCGCCTGCGCTCAAGGGAGTACAGTTTTAGGCTCTTTAGTCGGTCCCAATAGTTTAGATGTTTTACTGAGTGGATTCTAGCAGTAAAGGATCTCTGCACGCTCTCCAGGTCAGCAATTTCTCCAGCTTTGAAAGGTGCTGTCATTGTGCAGCAGTACTCCACTCTAGAGAGCACAAGCGTTTTGAAAAGTATCATCATCGGTATAGCATCTCTAGTGTGAAAAGTTCTTGTTATCCACCCTGTCATTTTTCTTGCAGTTGTGACGGCTACTTTATTGTGTTCTTTAATTAAAGGTAAGGTCTTCCGACATGAGTCCACCCAGATCCTTTACATTGCCCTTTCGTTCTATGTTATGATTTGCCTGAGTTTTGTACGTGGTTTCCGTTTTTATATTTTCATTTTTTTCCATAGCGCATGAGCTGAAACTTATCTTCGTTAAACACCATATTATTTTCTGTAGCCCTTTGAAAGACCTGATCTACATCTGACTGGAGGTTTGCCGTGTCCTCTATGTTGCCTACTCTCATGAAGATCCTAGTGTCATCTGCAAAGCATGATACAGTGCAATAGGTTGTGTTCTTGTCTATGTCCGATATGAGGATGAGAAAAAGTACTGGAGCAAGCACAGTACCCTGGGGGACTGAGCTCTTCACGGTTGATGGGCTGGATTTTATTTGGTTGACTATTACACATTGGGTTCTGTTGGTCAGGAAATTGTAGATCCATCTGCCTATTTTTCCGGTAATTCCTATTGAACGCATTTTATGTGCAATAACACCATGGTCACATTTATCAAAAGCTTTTGCGAAATCTGTGTAAATTGCATCAGCGTTTTGTTTGTCTTCCATAGCATCCAATGCCATATCATAGTGGTCCAGCAACTGCGACAGGCAAGAGCGCCCTGTTCTGAAACCATGTTGTCCGGGGTTATGGAGATGCTGTGATTCCATGTATTTTGTGATCTTACTTCTTAGCACTCTCTCAAATTTTTTTATGATGTGCGATGTTAGTGCTATCGGTCTGTTATTATTTGCCTCTGCCTTATTTCCTCCTTTATGGAGTGGTGCTATCTCTGCTGTTTTTAGTATGTCAGGGATAACGCCAGTATCTAGACTTTGTCTCCACAGAATGTGGAGGGCCTGCGATAGTGGTTTTTTACAGTTCTTTATAAATATGGAATTCCAAGAATCCGGGCCTGGTGCAGAGTGCATAGGCATACTGTTTATGGCTTCTTCAAAATATAGTGGGGATAGGGTGACGTCTGATATATGATTTGATGTTGGTATCATATCCATGAAAAATTCATTTGGGTTATCAATCTTTAGTGTGATTAATGGCTCGCTGAAAACAGAGTCGTACTGCTTCCTCAGTAGCTCGCTCATTTCTTTGTTGTCATCGGTGAAAGTTCCATCTCCCTTTCGCAGGGGCCCGATACTAGATGTGGTTTTTGATCTTGATTTTCCATAGGAGAAAAAATATTTCGGATTTCTCTCTATTTCACTGATGGCCTTTTGCTCTCTTTGCCTCTCCTGGGTTTTGTATGATTCTTGTAGCTTCCGTTCAATTGTTTCTATTTCTCTACCTAACCTTCTTCGCCGTTCTTGAGATACGGTGCAACTCTCAAGTTGTTCCGCGATTCGTTTTCTTCGCCTATATAGGGAACGACGTTCCCGTTCCAATCTGCATCTCTTTCTCTTTTTTCTTAGGGGTATGCGGTTTGAACATATTTCTAGTGCTACTGAGCTTATTTTTTCCAGGCACTGATTCAGGTTTGCATTTTCTAGCTGTTCTTCCCAGTTTATTTCTGTGAAGTCCTGGTTTATTTGCTCCCAGTTTATCTGTTTATTATTGAAGTTGAATTTGCTGAAATCTCCTCCACCGGGAATCTGGACTGGTTTTGAAGGTCTACTCCCCATGGTTGTCATAACTTCAATTAAGTTGTGATCTGAGTAACAGGTATTTGTAATCATTATGTTCCTGATCAATTCATCATTATTAGTAAAAATGAGGTCCAGCGAACTACCTCCAGTGAACTACCTCCAGTGAACTACCTCCAGCGAACTACCTCCAGTGAACTACCTCCAGTGAACTACCTCCAGTGAACTACCTCCAGCGAACTACCTCCAGTGAACTACCTCCAGCGAACTACCTCCAGTGAACTACCTCCAGTGAACTACATCCAGTGAACTACCTCCAGTGAACTACCTCCAGCGAACTACCTCCAGCGAACTACCTCCAGTGAACTACCTCCAGTGAACTACCTCCAGTGAACTACCTCCAGTGAATTATCTCCAGCGAACTACCTCCAGCGAACTACCTCCAGTGAACTACCTCCAGTGAACTACCTCCAGTGAACTACCTCCAGTGAACTACCTCCAGTGAACTACCTCCAGTGAACTACCTCCAGTAAACTACCTCCAGTGAACTACCTCCAGCGAACTACCTCCAGCGAACTACCTCCAGTGAACTACCTCCAGTGAACTACCTCCAGTGAACTACCTCGAGCGGCTTCCCTGCAAAGTTGCCCTCGGGCTGGCTGGTCCTTGAAGCATGAACTCCATCCGGTCAAACAAATAGATTAGAGGCTTTGAGGACGACGCGTCCTAAACCTGTTCCCAACTTTAAATGGGTACGATGCTCAGCTGTCTCGTACGCTCAAGCTTAGGCAAGCTTAGGCAAGCATAGGCAAGCGTAGTCAAGCATAGGCATGCTTAGGCAAGCTTAGGGAAGCAATCTCGTGCAGGACAATGCTGACGTATCCATGAATGGGCCTGACCTCCACTGACTCATACGGATAAGTGACCTACTTACCCCAACCTTAGTACGAAGGTAGGTGAAGGCAAAACACTGGTCAGGAGAGAGATAAAGCAAGAATGTTTGCTGATAAATGTAAAGTTCTGAGGCTAGGTAATGATGATAGAGTTACAAGATACGAGCTAGATGGTGTTGAGATTGCGAAGTCGAATTGTGAAAGGGATCTGGGAGTTATGATTAGTAAGAATTTAAAACCAAAGGATCAATGCATGAATGTTCGTAATAAGGCAAATAGGACACTGGGATTTATTAATCGCAGCGTTAGTAACAAGACACCTGGTGTGGTTCTTCAGCTATATCTTGCTCTGGTTAGGCCCCATTTAGATTATGCAGTTCAGTTTTGGTCGCCGTACTATAGAATGGATATAAATTCACTTGAACGTGTCCAGCGTAGGATGACAAAGTTAATTCCCCAAATTAGAAATCTTTCATATGAAGAAAGATTAACAAAGCTTAAATTACATCACTGGAAAGGCGAAGAGTTATGGGTGACATGATAGAGGTTTACAAGTAGATGAATGGACATAACAAAGGGGATATTAACAGGGTATTAAAAGTATCAACACAAGACAGAACACGAAACAATGGGTATAAATTGGACAAATTTAGATTTAGGAAAGACTTGGGTAAATAGTGGTTCGGTAACAGTGTTGTTGATTTGTGGAACCAATCACACCGGGTAACGTGGGGTCCCTCGATTGTTTCAAGCGTGGGTTGGACAAGTATATGAGTGGGATTGGGTGGTTATAAATAGGAGCTGCCTCGTATGGGCCAATAGGCCTTCTGCAGTTACCTTGTTCTTATGTTCGTATGATAATTATCAAGAGAAAGGTTAGTGAAGGGAGGACCGGGCTACCCGGCCACTCCAAGTCTCAGAACACACACGAGATGGAATCATATCAAGAGATGAGCCAACAAGATGTGTCCGGAGGCTTGGTATCGGAGATGGGAAGATGCTGCACACTCCCAGTGCAAGGGATGCTGGTGCTCAGGGCTCAGCCGTCACCATGGTGAGCAGAAAATACATGCCACCTACACTGTATACTGAGGAGGCTCAGAGAACGTCTGGTGATGTATCTGTTAGTTGGTGGGTGGTGGTGGGGGTGGTGGTGGTGTTGTGGTGGTGGTGTTGTGGTGATGGTGGTGGTGTTGTGGTGTTGTGATGGTGGTGGTGGTGTTGTGGTGGTGGTGTTGTGGTGGTGGTGATGGTAGTGGTGTTGTGGTAGTGGTGGTGGTAGTGGTGTTGTTATGGTGGTGTTGGTGGGTGGCGGTGGTGGTGTTGTGGTGATGGTGGTAGTAGTGGTGTTGTGATGATGGTGTTGTGGTGGTGGTGGTGTTGTGGTGATGGTGGTAGTAGTGGTGTTGTGATGGTGGTGGTGGTGTTGTGGTGTTGGTGTTGTGGTGGTGGTGGGGGTGGTAGTGGTGGTGGTGTTGGTGTTGTGGTGGTGGTGGTGGTATTGGTGGTGTTGTGGTGTTGGTGGTGGTAGTGGTGTTGTGGTGGCGGTAGTGGTGTTGGTGTTGGTGTTGTGGTGGTGTTGTGGTGGTGGTGGTGGTGGTGGTGGTGGTAGTGGTGATGGTGGTGGTGGTAGTGGTGGTGGTGCTGGTGTTATGGTGGTGCTGGGGAGTGGTAGTGGTGGTGGTGTTGTGGTGGTGGTGGTGTTGTGGTGGTGTTGGTGTTGTGGTGGTGGTGGTGTTGTGGTGGTGTTGTGGTGGTGTAGTGGTGGTGGTGGTGGTGGTGTTGGTGTTGTGGTGGTGGTGGTGTTGTGGTGGTGTTGGTGTTGTGGTGGTGGTGGTGTTGTGGTGGTGGTGGTGTTGTGGTGGTGGTGGTGTTGTGGTGGTGGTGGTGTTGTGGTGGTGGTGGTGTTGTGGTGGTGTTGGTGTTGTGGTGGTGGTGGTGTTGTGGTGGTGGTGGTGTTGTGGTGGTGGTGGTGGTGGTGATGTTGGTTTGGTGGTGGTGGTGGTGATGGTGTTGTTGTGGTGGTGAAGTTGGTGTGGTGGGGGTGGTGGTGGTGTGGTGGTGGTGGTGGTGATGGTGGTGTTGTGGTGGTGATGTTGGTGTGGTGGGGTGGTGGTGTGGTGGTGGTGGTGATGGTGGTGTTGTGGTGGTGGTGTGGTGGTGGTAGTGGTGTGGTGGTGATGGTGGTGTTGTGGTGGGGGTGATGGTGGTGGTGATAGTGGTGAGGTGGTGGTGGTGGTGTGATGGTGGTGGTGGTTGTGGAGGTGGTGGAATGATGGTGGTAGTGGTGGTGTTGGTGTTGTGGTGGTGGTGGTGGTGTTGGTGTTGTGGTGGTGGTGTGATGGTGGTGGTGGTTGTGGAGGTGGTGGAATGATGGTGGTAGTAGTAGCTCTCGCCCCCCAGACTCAACCACAAGTAGGACCACAATCTGGCAACAGTGACGACATAGTATTCTTTCTTACTTAGTAAACACAGCACCAAGTACAAGTGTGATCAAGCAGACTGTTGTGTCTGGCAAATCACAGGAAACCTTACCCTGCGTCCCCCAAAAGTGTCAGACCTAACTTTATAAGTAAGTGCTGTAAGTGAGGAAGATAATATGAATAGTCTGGAGTGAATTATGTGAGAGATAACGATCTGAAATGTTCCTTAATTGTCTCCTGCTAACTACCCAATTGTCTGTGTATTGCCCTCGTCTGTTAGTTGTCACTGAGATGGGTCAGCTGTGTCTTGCACATCTCTCACATCCCAGGGTGTGTGTAGTGTGGTCCTGCACATCCCAGGGTGTGTGGTGTGTTCCTGCACATCCCAGGGGGTGTGGTGTGTTCCTGCACATCCCAGGGTGTATGTAGTGTGGCTGCACATCCCAGGGTGTGTGTAGTGTGTTGCTGCACATCCCAGGGTGTGTGTGGTGTGTTCCTGCACATCCCAGGGTGTGTGTAGTGTGGCTGCACATCCCAGGGTGTGTGTAGTGTGTTGCTGCACATCCCAGGGTGTGTGTGGTGTGTTCCTCCACATCCCAGGGTGTGTGTAGTGTTCCTGCACATCCCAGGGTGTGTGTAGTGTTGCTGCACATCCCAGGGGGTGTGTAGTGTGTTGCTGCACATCCCAGGGTGTGTGTATAGTGTTACTGCACATCCCAGGGTATGTGTAGTGTTGCTGCACATCCCAGGGTGTGTGTAGTGTGGTCCTGCACATCCCAGGGTGTGTGTTGTGTTGCTGCACATCCCAGAATGTGTAGTGTGTTACTGCACATCCCAGGGTGTGTGTAGTGTGTTCCTGCACATCCCAGGGTGTGTGTAGTGTTGCTGCACATCCCAGGGTGTGTATAGTGTCTTCCTGCACATCCCAGGGTCTGTGTAGTGTGTTCCTGCACATCCCAGGCTATGTGTAATGTGTTCCTGCACATCCCAGGGTGTGTGTAGTGTTGATGCACATCCCATGGTGTGTGTGGTGTGTAGTGTGTTGCTGCACATCCCAGGGTGTGTGTAGTGTGTTGCTGCACATCCCAGGGTGTGTGTGGTGTGTTCCTGCACATCCCAGGGTGTGTGTAGTGTTACTGCACATCCCAGGGTGTGTGTAGTGTGTTACTGCACATCCCAGGGTATGTGTAGTGTGGTCCTGCACACCTCAGGGTTTGAGAAGTTTGTTGCTGCACATCCCAGGGTGTTTGTAGTGTTGCTGCACATCCCAGAGTGTGTAGTGTGTTACTGTACATCCCAGGGTGTGTGTAGTGTTGCTGCACATCCCAGGGTGTGTGTAGTGTTGCTGCACATCCCAGGGTGTGTGTAGTGTTGCTGCACATCCCAGGGTGTGTGTAGTGTGTTGCTGCACATCCCAGGGTGTGTGTAGTGTTGCTGCACATCCCAGGGTGTGTGTAGTGTGTTGCTGCACATCCCAGGGTGTGTAATGTGTTGCTGCACATCCCAGGGTGTGTGTAGTGTGTTGCTGCACATCCCAGGGTGTGTGTAGTGTGTTGCTGCACATCCCAGGGTGTGTGTAGTGTTGATGCACATCCCATGGTGTGTGTGGTGTGTAGTGTGTTGCTGCACATCCCAGGGTGTGTGTAGTGTGTTGCTGCACATCCCAGGGTGTGTGTGGTGTGTTCCTGCACATCCCAGGGTGTGTGTAGTGTTACTGCACATCCCAGGGTGTGTGTAGTGTGTTACTGCACATCCCAGTGTATGTGTAGTGTGGTCCTGCACACCTCAGGGTTTGAGAAGTTTGTTGCTGCACATCCCAGGGTGTTTGTAGTGTTGCTGCACATCCCAGAGTGTGTAGTGTGTTACTGTACATCCCAGGGTGTGTGTAGTGTTGCTGCACATCCCAGGGTGTGTGTAGTGTTGCTGCACATCCCAGGGTGTGTGTAGTGTTGCTGCACATCCCAGGGTGTGTGTAGTGTGTTGCTGCACATCCCAGGGTGTGTAATGTGTTGCTGCACATCCCAGGGTGTGTGTAGTGTGTTGCTGCACATCCCAGGGTGTGTGTAGTGTGTTGCTGCACATCCCAGGGTGTGTAGTGTGTTGCTGCACATCCCAGGGTGTGTAGTGTGTTGCTGCACATCCCAGGGTGTGTAGTGTGTTGCTGCACATCCCAGGGTGTGTAGTGTGTTGCTGCACATCCCAAGGTGTGTAGTGTGTTGCTGCACGTCCCAGGGTGTGTGTAGTGTGTTGCTGCACATCCCAGGGTGTGTGTAGTGTGTTGCTGCACATCCCAGGGTGTGTGTAGTGTGTTGCTGCACATCCCAGGGTGTGTGTAGAGTTCTTGCACATCCCAGGGTGTTTGTAGTGTGTTACTGCACATCCCAGGGTGTGTGTAGTGTGTTCCTGCACATCCCAGGGAGTGGGTAGCGTGTTCCGGCACATCCCAGGGTATGTGTAGTGTTGCTGCACATCCCAGGGTGTGTGTAGTGTGTTACTGCACTTCCCAGGGTGTGTGCATGTGTGTTCCTGCACATCCCAGGGTGTGTGTAATTTGTTGCTGCTACATATCACGGGGTGTTTAGTGTGTTGCTGCACATCCCAGGGTGTGTTTATTGTGTTCCTGCACATCCCATGGTGTGTGTGTAGTGTGTTGCTGCACATCCCAGGGTGTGTGTAGTGTGTTCCTGCACATCCCAGGGTGTGTGTAGTGTGTTGCTGCACATACCAGGGTGTCTGTAGTGTTGCTGCACATCCCAGGGTGTTTTTAGTTTGTTGCTGCACATTACAGGGTGTGTGTAGTGTGTTCCTGCACATCCCTGGGTGTGAGTAGTGTGTTCCTGCATGTCCTAGGGGGTGTGTAGTGTGTTACTGCACATCCCAGGGTGTGTGTGTATTGTGTTACTGCACACCCCAGGGTGTGTGTAGTGTGTTCCTGCACATCCCAGGGTGAGTGTAGTGTTGCTGCACATCCCAGGGTGTGTGTAGTGTCTTCCTGCACATCCTAGGGTGTGTGTAGTGTTGCTGCACATCCCAGGGTGTGTATAGTGTCTTCCTGCACATCGCAGGGTGTGTGTAGTGTGTTCCTGCACATCCTAGGGTATGTGTAGTGTGTTCCTGCACATCCCAGGGTGTGTGTAGTGTTGATGCACATCCCATGGTGTGTGTATTGTGTAGTGTGTTGCTGCACATCCCAGGGTGTGTGTAGTGTGTTCCTGCACATCCCAGGGTATGTGTAGTGTGTTCCTGCACATCCCTGGGTGTGTGTAGTGTTACTGCACATCCCAGGGTGTATTTAGTGTGTTGCTGCACATCCCAGGGTGTGTGTAGTGTTACTGCGCATCCCAGGGTGTGTGTACTGCGTTACTGCACATCCCAGGGTATGTGTAGTGTGGTCCTGCACACCCCAGGGTGTGTAGTGTGTTACTGTACATCCCTGGGTGTGTGTAGTGTTGCTGCACATCCCAGGGGGTGTGTGTAGTGTTGCTGCACATCCCAGGGTGCGTGTAGTGTTGCTGCACATCCAAGGGTGTGTGTAGTGTGTTGCTGCACATCCCAGGGTGTGTAATGTGTTGCTGCACGTCCCAGGGTGTGTGTAGTGTTGCTGCACATCCCAGAGTGTGTAGTGTGTTACTGTACATCCCAGGGTGTGTGTAGTGCTGCTGCACATCCCAGGGTGTGTGTAGTGTTGGTGCACATCCCAGGGTGTGTGTAGTGTTGCTGCACATCCCAGGGTGTGTGTATTGTGTTGCTGCACATCCCAGGGTGTGTAATGTGTTGCTGCACGTCCCAGGTATGTGTAGTGTGTTGCTGCACATCCCAGGGTGTGTGTAGTGTGTTGCTGCACATCCCAGGGTGTGTGTAGTGTGTTGCTGCACATCCCAGGGTGTGTAGTGTGGTGCTGCACATCCCAAGGTGTGTAGTGTGTTGCTGCACGTCCCAGGGTGTGTGTAGAGTTCTTGCACATCCCAGGGCGTTTGTAGTGTGTTACTGCACATCCCAGGGTGTGTGTAGTGTGTTGCTGCACATCCCAATGTGTGTTTAGTGTGTTCCTGCACATCCCAGGGAGTGGGTAGCGTGTTCCGGCACATCCCAGGGTATGTGTAGCGTTGCTGCACATTCCAGGGTGTGTGTAGTGCGTTACTGCACATCCCAGGGTGTGAGTATTGTGTTCCTGCATGTCCCACGGTGTGTGTAGTGTGTTACTGCACTTCCCAGGGTGTGTGCATGTGTGTTCCTGCACATCCCAGGGGGTGTGTGTAATGTGTTGCTGCACATCCCAGGGTGTGTGTAGTGTGTTCCTGCACATCCCAGGGTGTATGTAGTGTATTGCCACACTTCCCAGGGTGAGTGTAGTGTTGCTGCACATCCCAGGGTGTGTTTTCTTGTGTTAATGCACATCCCATCGTGTGTGTGTAGTGTGTTGCTGCACATTCCAGGGTGTGTGTAGTGTGTTCCTGCACATCCCAGGGTGTGTGTAGTGTGTTGCTGCACATCCCAGGGTGTCTGTAGTGTTGCTGCACAACCCAGGGTGTTTTTAGTTTGTTGCTGCACATTACAGGGTGTGTGTAGTGTGTTCCTGCACATCCCTGTGTGTGAGTAGTGTGTTACTGCATGTCCTAGGGTGTGTGTAGTGTGTTACTGCACATCCCAGGGTGTGTGTGTATTGTGTTACTGCACATCCCAGGGTGTGTGTAGTGTGTTCCTTCACATCCCAGGGTGTGTGTAGTGTTACTGCACATCCCAGGGTGTGTGTACTCTCTTCCTGCACATCCCAGGGTGTGTGTAGTGTTGCTGCACATCCCAGGGTGTGTATAGTGTCTTCCTGCACATCCCAGGGTGTGTGTAGTGTGTTCCTGAACATCCTAGGGTATGTGTAGTGTGTTCCTGCACATCCCAGGGTGTGTGTAGTGTTGATGCACATCCCATGGTGTGTGTAGTGTGTTGCTGCACATCCCAGGGTGTATGTAGTGTGTTCCTGCACATCCCAGGGTATGTGTAGTGTGTTCCTGCACATCCCAGGGTGTGTATAGTGTTACTGCACATCCCAGGGTGTATTACGTGTGTTGCTGCACATCCCAGGGTGTGTGTAGTGTTACTGCACATCCCAGGGTGTGTGTAGTGTGTTACTGCACATCCCAGGGTATGTGTAGTGTGGTCCTGCACACTCCAGGGTGTGAGAAGTTTGTTGCTGCACATCCCAGGGTGTGTGTAGTGTTGCTGCACATCCCAGAGTGTGTAGTGTGTTACTGTACATCCCAGGGTGTGTGTAGTGTTGTTGCACATCCCAGGGTGTGTGTAGTGTTGCTGCACATCCCAGGGTGTGTGTAGTGTTGCTGCACATCCAAGGGTGTGTGTAGTGTGTTGCTGCACATCCCAGGGTGAGTGTAGTGTTGCTGCACATCCCAGGGTGTGTGTAGTGTCTTCCTGCACATCCTAGGGTGTGTGTAGTGTTGCTGCACATCCCAGGGTGTGTATAGTGTCTTCCTGCACATCGCAGGGTGTGTGTAGTGTGTTCCTGCACATCCTAGGGTATGTGTAGTGTGTTCCTGCACATCCCAGGGTGTGTGTAGTGTTGATGCACATCCCATGGTGTGTGTATTGTGTAGTGTGTTGCTGCACATCCCAGGGTGTGTGTAGTGTGTTCCTGCACATCCCAGGGTATGTGTAGTGTGTTCCTGCACATCCCTGGGTGTGTGTAGTGTTACTGCACATCCCAGGGTGTATTTAGTGTGTTGCTGCACATCCCAGGGTGTGTGTAGTGTTACTGCGCATCCCAGGGTGTGTGTACTGCGTTACTGCACATCCCAGGGTATGTGTAGTGTGGTCCTGCACACCCCAGGGTGTGTAGTGTGTTACTGTACATCCCTGGGTGTGTGTAGTGTTGCTGCACATCCCAGGGTGTGTGTAGTGTTGGTGCACATCCCAGGGTGTGTGTAGTGTTGCTGCACATCCCAGGGTGTGTGTATTGTGTTGCTGCACATCCCAGGGTGTGTAATGTGTTGCTGCACGTCCCAGGTATGTGTAGTGTGTTGCTGTACATCCCAGGGTGTGTGTAGTGTGTTGCTGCACATCCCAGGGTGTGTGTAGTGTGTTGCTGCACATCCCAGGGTGTGTAGTGTGGTGCTGCACATCCCAAGGTGTGTAGTGTGTTGCTGCACGTCCCAGGGTGTGTGTAGAGTTCTTGCACATCCCAGGGCGTTTGTAGTGTGTTACTGCACATCCCAGGGTGTGTGTAGTGTGTTGCTGCACATCCCAATGTGTGTTTAGTGTGTTCCTGCACATCCCAGGGAGTGGGTAGCGTGTTCCGGCACATCCCAGGGTATGTGTAGCGTTGCTGCACATGCCAGGGTGTGTGTAGTGCGTTACTGCACATCCCAGGGTGTGAGTATTGTGTTCCTGCATGTCCCACGGTGTGTGTAGTGTGTTACTGCACTTCCCAGGGTGTGTGCATGTGTGTTCCTGCACATCCCAGGGTGTGTGTAATGTGTTGCTGCACATCCCAGGGTGTGTGTAGTGTGTTCCTGCACATCCCAGGGTGTATGTAGTGTATTGCCACACTTCCCAGGGTGAGTGTAGTGTTGCTGCACATCCCAGGGTGTGTTTTCTTGTGTTAATGCACATCCCATCGTGTGTGTGTAGTGTGTTGCTGCACATTCCAGGGTGTGTGTAGTGTGTTCCTGCACATCCCAGGGTGTGTGTAGTGTGTTGCTGCACATCCCAGGGTGTCTGTAGTGTTGCTGCACAACCCAGGGTGTTTTTAGTTTGTTGCTGCACATTACAGGGTGTGTGTAGTGTGTTCCTGCACATCCCTGTGTGTGAGTAGTGTGTTACTGCATGTCCTAGGGTGTGTGTAGTGTGTTACTGCACATCCCAGGGTGTGTGTGTATTGTGTTACTGCACATCCCAGGGTGTGTGTAGTGTGTTCCTTCACATCCCAGGGTGTGTGTAGTGTTACTGCACATCCCAGGGTGTGTGTACTCTCTTCCTGCACATCCCAGGGTGTGTGTAGTGTTGCTGCACATCCCAGGGTGTGTATAGTGTCTTCCTGCACATCCCAGGGTGTGTGTAGTGTGTTCCTGAACATCCTAGGGTATGTGTAGTGTGTTCCTGCACATCCCAGGGTGTGTGTAGTGTTGATGCACATCCCATGGTGTGTGTAGTGTGTTGCTGCACATCCCAGGGTGTATGTAGTGTGTTCCTGCACATCCCAGGGTATGTGTAGTGTGTTCCTGCACATCCCAGGGTGTGTATAGTGTTACTGCACATCCCAGGGTGTATTACGTGTGTTGCTGCACATCCCAGGGTGTGTGTAGTGTTACTGCACATCCCAGGGTGTGTGTAGTGTGTTACTGCACATCCCAGGGTATGTGTAGTGTGGTCCTGCACACTCCAGGGTGTGAGAAGTTTGTTGCTGCACATCCCAGGGTGTGTGTAGTGTTGCTGCACATCCCAGAGTGTGTAGTGTGTTACTGTACATCCCAGGGTGTGTGTAGTGTTGTTGCACATCCCAGGGTGTGTGTAGTGTTGCTGCACATCCCAGGGTGTGTGTAGTGTTGCTGCACTTCCAAGGGTGTGTGTAGTGTGTTGCTGCACATCCCAGGGTGTGTAATGTGTTGCTGCACGTCCTAGGGTATGTGTAGTGTGTTGCTGCACATCCCAGGGTGTGTGTAGTGTGTTGCTGCACATCCCAGGATGTGTGCAATGTGTTGCTGCACATCACAAGGTGTGTAGTGTGTTGCTGCACGTCCCAGGGTGAGTGTAGTGTGTTGCTGCACATCCCAGGTTGTGTGCAGGGTGTTACTGCACATCCCAGGGTGTGTGTAGTATGTTGCTGCACATCCCAGGGTGTGTTTAGTGTGTTCCTGCAGATCCCAGGGTGTGGGTAGCGTGTTCCGGCACATCCCAGGGTAAGTGTAGTGTTGCTGCACATTCCAGGGTGTGTGTAGTGCGTTACTGCACATCCCAGGGTGTGTGTAGTGTGTTACTGCACTTCCCAGGGTGTGTGCATGTGTGTTCCTGCACATCCCAGGGTGTGTGTAATGTGTTGCTGCACATCCCAGGGTGTGTGTAGTGTGTTCCTGCACATCCCAGGGTGTGTGTAGTGTATTGCCACACTTCCCAGGGTGAGTGTAGTGTTGCTGCACATCCCAGGGTGTGTTTATTGTGTTCCTGCACATCCCATGGTGTGTGTGTAGTGTGTTGCTGCTCATCCCAAGGTGTGCGTAGTGTGTTGCTGCACATCCCAGGGTGTTTTTAGTTTGTTGCTGCACATTACAGGGTGTGTGTAGTGTGTTCCTGCACATCCCTGGGTGTGAGTAGTGTGTTACTGCATGTCCTAGGGTGTGTGTAGTGTGTTACTGCACATCCCAGGGGGTGTGTGTATTGTGTTACTGCACATCGCAGGGTATGAGTAGTGTGTTGCTGCACATGCCTGGGTGTGAGTAGTGCGTACCTGCATGTCCTAGGGTGTGTGTAGTGTGTTGCTGCACATCCCAGGGTATGTGTAGAGTTCCTGCACATCCCAGGGTGTGTGTAGTGTGTTACTGCACATCCCAGGGTGTGTGTAGTGTGTTGCTGCACATCCCAAGGTGTGTTTAGTGTGTTGCTGCACATCCCAGGGAGTGGGTAGCGTGTTCCGGCATATCCCAGGGTATGTGTAGTATTGCTGCACATTCCAGGGTGTGTGTAGTGCGTTACTGCACATCTCAGGGTGTGAGTAGTGTGTTCCTGCATGTCCCAGGGTGCGTGTAGTGTTGCTGCACATCCAAGGGTGTGTGTAGTGTGTTCCTGCACATCCCAGGGTGTGTGTAATGTGTTGCTGCACATCCCAGGGTGTGTAGTGTGTTCCTGCACATCCCAGGGTGTGTGTAGTGTGTTGCCACACTTCCCAGGGTGAGTGTAGTGTTGCTGCACATCCCAGGGTGTGTTTATTGTGTTCCTGCACATCCCATGGTGTGTGTGTAATGTGTTGCTGCACATCCCAGGGTGTGTGTAGTGTGTTCCTGCACATCCCATTGTGTGTGTAGTGTTACTTCACATCCCAGGGTGTGTGTAGTGTTACTGCACATCCCAGGGTGTGTGCAGCGTTTTGCTGCACATCCCAGGGTGTCTGTAGTGTTGCTGCACATCCCAGGGTGTGTGTAATTTGTTGCTGCACATCACAGGGTGTGTGTAGTGTGTTCCTGCACATCCCTGGGTGTGAGTAGTGTGTACCTGCATGTCCTAGGGTGTGTGTAGTGTGTTACTGCACATCCCAGGTTGTGTGTAGTGTGTTGCTGCACATCCCAAGGTGTGTTTAGTGTGTTGCTGCACATCCCAGGGAGTGGGTAGCGTGTTCCGGCATATCCCAGGGTATGTGTAGTGTTGCTGCACATTCCAGGGTGGGTGTAGTGCGTTACTGCACATCTCAGGGTGTGAGTAGTGTGTTCCTGCATGTCCCAGGGTGTGTGTAGTGTTGCTGCACATCCAAGGGTGTGTGTAGTGTGTTCCTGCACATCCCATAGTGTGTGTAATGTGTTGCTGCACATCCCAGGGTGTGTGTAGTGTATTGCCACACTTCCCAGGGTGAGTGTAGTGTTGCTGCACATCCCAGGGTGTGTTTATTGTGTTCCTGCACATCCCATGGTGTGTGTGTAGTGTGTTGCTGCACATCCCAGGGTGTGTGTAGTGTGTTCCTGCACATCCCAGGGTGTGTGTAGTGTGTTGCTGCAAATCCCAGGGTGTATGTAGTGTGCTGCTGCACATCCCAGGGTGTGTGTAGGGTGTTGCTGCACATCCCATGGTGTGTGTAGTGTGTTGTTGCACATCCCAGAGTGTGTGTAGTGTTGCTGCACATCTAAGAGTATGTGTAGGGTGTTGCTGCACATCCCAGGGTGTGTATAGTATGTTACTACACATCCCAGTGTGTGTGTAGTGTTACTGCACATCCCAGGATGTGTGTAGTGTTACTGCACATCCCAGGGTGTGTGTATTGTGTTCCTGCATTTCTCAGGGTGTGTGTAGTGTGTTGCTGCACATCCCAGGGAGTGGGTAGTGTGTTCCTGCACTTCCCAGGGTGTGTGTATTGTGCTGCTGCACATCCCAGGGTTTGTGTAGTGTGTTGCTGCAAATCCCAGGGTGTATGTAGTGTGCTGCTGCACATCCCAGGGTGTGTGTAGTGTTACTGCACATCCCAGGGTGTGTGTATTGTGCTGCTGCACATCCCAGGGTTTGTGTAGTGTGTTGCTGCAAATCCCAGGGTGTATGTAGTGTGCTGCTGCACATCCCAGGGTGTGTGTAGGGTGTTGCTGCACATCCCAGGGTGTGTGTAGGGTGTTGCTGCACATCCCAGGGTGTGTGTAGGGTGTTGCTGTGCATCGCAGGGTGTGTGTAGGGTGTTGCTGCACATCCCAGGGAGTGGGTAGTGTGTTACTACACATCCCAGGGTGTGTGTAGGCTGTTACTGCACATCCCAGGGTGTGTGTATTGTGTTCCTGCATTTCTCAAGGTGTGTGTAGTGTGTTGCTGCACATCCCAGGGAGTGGGTAGTGTGTTCCTGCACATCCCATGGTGTGTGTAGTGTGCTGCTGCACATCGCAGGGTGTGTGTAGTGTGTTGCTTCACATCCCAGTATAATGACTGGGGTCCTCAGTCAGTACAATGACTGGGCCCTATTGAATTGTGGGTTTGTGGTGTTGTCGTCGTTGATCCTTCTTACTGGACAACCCAACCCACAACTCGGTGGAGTGCTTATACTTTACCAGGAGATCACACTGGGCACTTCTGGCTCTTGGAGAGGGGCTCAACCTCACACGTTTAGGGGATGCGGCTCCAACACTTAGCCTCGTTGTCACGTGCACACACCCACTCGAGCCACTGTGACTCCCCATTCTCTCCCTATATGATGTGATCTCAATCCACTCTGACTTATTAGTTTTCTGTTCTACCCTGTCCACAGCAGTGGTTCTTGGTTCTTTCTCTCTCTCTCTCTCTCTCCTTCTTTACTACCTCCTGGGAAGCCTCACTAGGACAAGGGCAAACACCAGCAAATTTGAATACATTTACTGGACAAAGCTCATACATAGTACATGCACACATATAATAATAATAATAATGAATCCTACACTCTACACTATTTCAGTCAGGTTGCACTCCAACACCATCAGAACTCTATCATCAGCTTATCTAGTGGTATCCTATCTCCTGATTCACCACCTAATACTACCAACCTCCTCAAGTAGGTCAAGTCTTATAACACAATGTTGCACTATCAGCAAGGGAATATACATCTGTAAACATGTACAAGGAAAATTGGTATATGAATGCAATAACATAAATCAGTATAAATGTTCCTCGATATACAACAATGATCCATCGATCACCCTATCAGTCCTAGAACACATTCAACTGTAGGTAATCCAGCCTACGACTGTAACTCTATACTTCAGTGTAAACACTCCTCGGTACAAGAATAGCAAACAATCACTCACCTTTCACTGCGTCTTGCACGCTTATGACAACCAACCACTCTATCACCTCCCTACCAGTATTCATTTAGAACTTCCCTTCCACATCTGGACGTTCCCTACCCTGATCTCTTCAGGTTCTTCCGGGTTTTACTACCAGGATCCTCCGCAGCTCCTCCAGGCTGCTACCATGAAGTTTCTTCAAACAGAACTGGAGTTTCGCTACTTGTATTACAGAAGCACGTGACACTCCTCTTCACTGCTTCTCCTCACAGCTCTAGGTCCTCTGCTCCACTACCTTGGAGTCTCATCAACTACTCTCTCTGTGCTGGCTTCGAAGTTCTCAGCAACTTCTTCCCCAAAGACAAACCTGCAACCCATTGACACTCCAATAAAAACGTTTCCCCTTAAATACATAAACGAAATAATCCGCACAGTATGTGTGCCTCCAACATCTATCTGCTCTCTACATACTGTGAGAGTGGACTCCCCCGTTTGGGCTGGTCCATGCTCTGCCTTGCCCAGCGGGCGGCTCCTCAACTCTGGCAGGGTCCTCCACCGCCAGTCAGTTGGCTTCAGGCGGTCGACGGGAGAGGAAGTGCTGCTCGTTCCTCCAGCTGTCTCTCTCATCTCCGTCCTCTCATTTAGGCTTCCTGCCTTACCAAAACATTTCTAACTTATCAATAAACATTCACTTCTGTCGCTGGGCACACGACCAACTACAAGTAATCACTATAAACTGGCTTAAATCGTGCTTACCACAGATTGTCTAGTCGAGGGCGCTATCCCTCTGACGGAGTCTGGTCAGGGCGCTCCCATGGCCCACGATAATGTCTCTGGGCGGCTTCATAAACACTCCTCGCCGTCCAGGACTTGAGACCACAATGTTCCCAGCTCGATTC
>NC_091197.1:28052301-28065627 GCF_040958095.1 Procambarus clarkii
GCCTTAGTTCTCTTTCATATCTTTGTAAATAAACCATCAATTTCCCTAAAATTTTTACCCGCTGTATTTCAGACATAGTAAATATGAAGTAAACAATTATAAAACTCTAGCTCTTGTCCTCTGTCCAAGCTCACTTTTGTAAAATCATTACTCTCAGTCCAAATCACCCAACTACATTTTCAGACATAGTAAATAAAAACCAGTTCAGTTATCAAGTTTCAACTCTTGTGCCCCAGCTAAGTTCATTTGTACAAGTTCTTTATTTTCCAACTAAATCATCCTAAGATTTAAGATCACCTTATTTTCTAACGTAGTAAAATTAATCAGGGCATTAACCAAGTTCCATTCCCTCAGCCTTAGATCATCAGACATAAATATTTTCGATCAAGTCCGTCTCCAGCTTAACTCTTACCCTTTCCCTCCCTTACCTTCTCATCCCCAACGTATCAAAACCTTCAATAATCATACTGTATTTGCATATTTTCTCTATATTCACTGTGTTCTTCGTATTCTCATCCGTGTTCACTCCATGTTCTTCAAATGTTCACAGTCCCATTCAGTTCATATTTTCACAAGTATCTCCATTTTTTATGTAATCTTTCTCTTAGTCTCATTATGTTCTCTACAAATTCTAGTCATATTTTCTATGTTTTCATATTCATCACATGTTCTCTTTACAACTTTTATACTCAATATTCATGCTAACTTCCATATTTTGTGTTCTTTGTCAATATTCATGTTCCTCTACAAGTTCATGTTCCTCACAAGATCACTTCGTTTTTCACCTTCACTTACATGTTTTCTACATTCTTTTGTCATATTCTCCATGTTCTTCACAAGTCCATTGTTCATTCTTTGTAATCCCTATTCTCCTTATCATGTTTTCATGTTCTCTGTAAGTTCATATTCCCAGCATGTTCACTGTATTCATCAACTTTTCTTACATATGTTCTTTGCCATGTTCCCCATATGTTCTCTAGGTTTTTCCCCTTACATGTTATCTAACGTTCCTTAACTAAAAAATCTTTCACCAATCAACTAAAAACATAGTCACTTTCGTCATTTCTCAACTAAACTTATTATCCAGTCAACTAAAAATAGTCAGAAATAGCCTCGTTCAACACTGTTCTTAACTAAAACAACCTTTCTCTTAGCTAAAAATTGTCAAAGGAAACTTTTTTCAGCACTTTCTTAACAGGCGCTATGTTTCATCAAGAAAAAAATTGTCAAAGGAAACTTTCCAAAACTGTTCATATCTAGCTTTTATCCATCGTCAATCAACTAAAAATAATAACTTTCATCATTTCTTAACTAAACATATTCCCCATTCATCAGAAAATAACCGTGTTCATCATGTTTCATTGTCATTTCATAACTAAAATTATCTGCCAATCATCAGAAAAAGTCATGTTCATCATGTTTTGTCTTTTTCCTTAACTAAAGTATTCATCAGTCAACTAAAAATAGTTACTTCATCATGTTTCCTTGTCATTTCTTAACTAAAATATCACTTCTCTCATCTGAAAATAGTCATGTGTAGTCTCTTTCCAACACTGTTCTTAACTAAAACAGCCTTTCGCTTAGCTAAAAATTGTCAAAGGAATCTTTTCAGCACTGTTCACAACTAACTTTATCCATCGTCAAGTCAGAAAATATAGTCAAAGATATCTATCATCGTCGTTCTTAACTGACATTTATACTTTGTAGAGCACTAAAATAGTCAAATGTAACTTTTTCAGCACTTTCGTAAAAATTATATGTCGTCAAGTACGAAAAAAATAGTCAAAGGTGCTCTCCGTTACACCAAAGTTACTCTTCGATAAATCAAAGACGCTCTTCAATACATCAAGGACTTACTCAAAGACACCAAAGTTACACTCTAAGACATCCTTCGAGACATCAAAGACTTCCTTAAGACTTCAATGGGACTCTTCCATTCATCAAAGACATTCTCTAAGCCCTCAAAGTTATTCTCAGCACAATCAAAAGTTATTCCGAGACAACAAAAGTTATTCTCAGAACAATCAAAAGTTATTCCAAGACAACAAAAGTCATTCTCAGAGCTATCAAAATTATTCTCGGAGTCATCAAAAGGTATTCTCTAACTCACTTTGGTCATTAAAGTTAATTTCTATGTTATAAAAGTTTGTCTCAGAGACATCTAAAGTTAATCTTAGAGTTATCAAATGTAATCTCTAACTCTCTTTTGTTCATCAAAGTTGATCTCAGAGTTAGCAAAGGTAATCTCTAACTCACTCTCGTTCATCAAAGTTGTTTCAAAGACATCAAAGTTATTCAAAGAGCTAACAAAAGTTATTCTCAGAGTCACCTTCGTTCTTCAGAGAAACTTTCCAAAACATCTTTATTCATCAAAGTTATTCTCAGAGGCATAAAAGTCATTCTCAGAGCTATCAAACTTGTTCTCAATGTCATCAAACTTATTCACAGAGTCATCAAAGTTAATCTAAGACATCATTTTTCATCAAAGATATTCTCTCTAAACCATCAATGTTCTTCTCTAAGACATAAAAGTTATTCTCAGAGTCACCTTCGTTCGTCAGAGAAACTTTCAAAACATCTTTGTTCATCAAACTTGTTTTCAAAGTCATCAAAAGTTAATCTAAGACATCTTCTTTCATCAAAGTTATTTTCAGAGACATCTAAAGTTATTCTCAGAGCTATCAAACTTGTTCTCAGAGTCATCAAATGTTATTCTCGAAGTCATCAAAGTTATTTTCAGAGACATCTAAAGTTAATTTCTATGTTATAAAGTTATTCTCAGAGACATCTAAAGTTAATCTTGGTCATCAAAGTTGTTCTCTAAACATCAATGTTGTTCTCCAAGACATCAAAGATGTTCTCAAAATCATAAAAGTTATTCCCAGAGCTATCAAAGTTAATCTCAGAGTTATCCAAAGATATTCTCATGTCCACAAAAGTTATTCCAAGAGACGTCAAAGTTGTTTCAAAGACATCAAAGTTAATCTCAGAGTTATCCAAAGACATTCTCAGAGACATCTAAAGTTATTCTCAAAGACATCAAAGTTGTTCTAAGAGTTATCAAAAGTTATTCTCAGTCATGATATGTTATTCTCTAACTCACTTCCATTCATCAAAGACATTCTCTAAGTCCTGAAAGTTATTCTCTAAGACAACAAAGTCTTTCTCAGAGCTACCAAAGATGTTCTCTAAATCATAAAAGTTAATCTTAACTCACCTTCGTTCATTAGAGAAACTTTCCAATCCATATTCGTTGACCGGAGTTATTCTCAGAGTCATCAAAGCGATCTCTAATTCATCTTCGTTCTCCAAAGTTGTTCTCTAAGACACCTTCATTCATCAAAGAAACTCTCCTTCTTCCATCATGTTATTCTTTAAGACATCTTCAGTCATAAAATTTTCTCTCCAAAATGTAACTAGTTTCAGCTTTTCATACCAAACCTGCATTTCTGTTAAAACATATTTTCTTAGTTGCTTTACCCTAAAACTGTTCTCTGAACTACACTGTTCAAACCTACGTAACCTATCCTCTCCACCCAATGTTACTTAGTTAACGTAACGTTCCTAAACCTAGCTTTACCTATCCTAACATACCTTACCTTACCTTCCCTATCTTACCTAACTTTACCTATCCTAACATAACTTACCTTACCTTCCCTAACTTAACCTAACTTTACCTATCCTAACTTAACTTGCCTTTCATAACCTAACTTTACCTATCCTAACATAACTTACCTTACCTTCCCTATCTTACCTAACTTTACCTATCCTAACATAACTTACCTTACCTTCCCTAACTTAACCTAACTTTACCTATCCTAACTTAACTTATCTTTCATAACCTAACTTTACCTAACATAACTTACCTTACCTTCCCTAACTTAACCTAACTTTACCTATCCTAACTTAACTTGCCTTTCATAACCTAACTTTACCTATCCTAACATAACTTACCTTACCTTCCCTATCTTACCTAACTTTACCTATCCTAACATAACTTACCTTACCTTCCCTAACTTAACCTAACTTTACCTATCCTAACTTAACTTACCTTTCATAACCTAACTTTACCTAACATAACTTACCTTACCTTCCCTAACTTAACCTAACTTTACCTATCCTAACTTAACTTACCTAACTTATTCTGCTTAACATAACTTACCTTACCTTCCCTATCTTACCTAACTTTACCTATCCTATCCTAACCTAACTTGTCTTACCTAACTTAATCTTACTTTCCCAAACTGATGTATCCTAACTTATCTAGTCCAACCAGACATGATCTAACTTAAGTATTCCTTCTTGTCTTTGTGTTTCGTCAATCATTGTCTCATATTCATTTACTCATTTCATTAGTTAATTTCTCAAATGGTCACTTATGCATTTCAAGTGCTATTTGTTAGAGATTGGATATTTAAGCATTTCAAAGAATTTTTGTTATATATGGGAACTCACTCGTTTCAAGGGATAATTTCTCAAATGGACGTTTTTGCATTTCAAGTGTTATTTGTTTAAGATTGGGTATTTAACCATTTCAAAGAATTTTTGTTATATATGGGAACTCACTCGTTTCAAGGGATAATTTCTCAAATGGACGTTTTTGCATTTCAAGTGTTATTTGTTTAAGATTGGGTATTTAACCATTTCAAAGGATTTTTGTTATATATGGGAACTCACTCGTTTCAAGGGCTAATTTCTCAAATGGTCATTTTTTGCAGATCAAGGGTTATTTGTTAAAGTTCATCAAGTTGCCCATAAGTAGTATTTATTATGTTTGTTACCATATGTTCTTATTCCCCAACCCCTTAACCTAACCTCTTGTAATCTTAGTGTATTAGTAGGTTCTATCTTATGTTCTTATTCCCCGACCCTTTAACCTAACCTTTCAGATGTAGTTTGTTGAATATATTATCCTTTTCCTAACCTTTCAGATGTAGTTTGTTGAATATATTATCCTTTTCCTAACCTTTCAGATGTAGTTTTGTTTCTCCTTTTGTATATTTTTACCCAAACCCACCATCCCACTTAACCTTCTTTCCTTCTTTACTTTGTTTTCACATATAAGTTCATTCTTTATCATAGTAATAATAAAAATTACAATAGTAAAGAATCAGATCTACTAAGACTTGAAATTGAGAAACAAGAGCTCAAGGGAGTGAGAGCATGAAAGAAGAGCAAGGAGTAAGAGAGAGGGGGCGGAAGAAAATGGGACCAAAGAAGAGAGAATGAGAGAGAGTGTGGGCATGGGAGCACTAAGACTTGAATTGAGAAAAAGAAAAACTAAGTGAATGAGAATGAGGGTGTGAGAATGGGAGCAATAAGACTTGAATTTGAGAAACAAGAGAGCATTTGAGCAAATGAGGGAGAGAGAGGGGGAGGAAGAGAGAGAATAAGGGAGAGAGATAGAAAAGGAGGGTTAGAAGGAGTAGGAGAATCAAAGTAAAGAAGGAAAGAAGGTTAAGTGGGATGGTGGGTTTGGGTAAAAATATACAAAAGGAGAAACAAAACTACATCTGAAAGGTTAGGAAAAGGATAATATATTCAACAAACTACATCTGAAAGGTTAGGAAAAGGATAATATATTCAACAAACTACATCTGAAAGGTTAGGTTAAAGGGTCGGGGAATAAGAACATAAGATAGAACCTACTAATACACTAAGATTACAAGAGGTTAGGTTAAGGGGTTGGGGAATAAGAACATATGGTAACAAACATAATAAATACAACTTATGGGCAACTTGATGAACTTTAACAAATAACCCTTGATCTGCAAAAAATGACCATTTGAGAAATTAGCCCTTGAAACGAGTGAGTTCCCATATATAACAAAAATCCTTTGAAATGGTTAAATACCCAATCTTAAACAAATAACACTTGAAATGCAAAAACGTCCATTTGAGAAATTATCCCTTGAAACGAGTGAGTTCCCATATATAACAAAAATTCTTTGAAATGGTTAAATACCCAATCTTAAACAAATAACACTTGAAATGCAAAAACGTCCATTTGAGAAATTATCCCTTGAAACGAGTGAGTTCCCATATATAACAAAAATTCTTTGAAATGCTTAAATATCCAATCTCTAACAAATAGCACTTGAAATGCATAAGTGACCATTTGAGAAATTAACTAATGAAATGAGTAAATGAATATGAGACAATGATTGACGAAACACAAAGACAAGAAGGAATACTTAAGTTAGATCATGTCTGGTTGGACTAGATAAGTTAGGATACATCAGTTTGGGAAAGTAAGATTAAGTTAGGTAAGACAAGTTAGGTTAGGATAGGATAGGTAAAGTTAGGTAAGATAGGGAAGGTAAGGTAAGTTATGTTAAGCAGAATAAGTTAGGTAAGTTAAGTTAGGATAGGTAAAGTTAGGTTAAGTTAGGGAAGGTAAGGTAAGTTATGTTAGGTAAAGTTAGGTTATGAAAGGTAAGTTAAGTTAGGATAGGTAAAGTTAGGTTAAGTTAGGGAAGGTAAGGTAAGTTATGTTAGGATAGGTAAAGTTAGGTAAGATAGGGAAGGTAAGGTAAGTTATGTTAGGATAGGTAAAGTTAGGTTATGAAAGGCAAGTTAAGTTAGGATAGGTAAAGTTAGGTTAAGTTAGGGAAGGTAAGGTAAGTTATGTTAGGTAAAGTTAGGTTATGAAAGATAAGTTAAGTTAGGATAGGTAAAGTTAGGTTAAGTTAGGGAAGGTAAGGTAAGTTATGTTAGGATAGGTAAAGTTAGGTAAGATAGGGAAGGTAAGGTAAGTTATGTTAGGATAGGTAAAGTTAGGTTATGAAAGGCAAGTTAAGTTAGGATAGGTAAAGTTAGGTTAAGTTAGGGAAGGTAAGGTAAGTTATGTTAGGATAGGTAAAGTTAGGTAAGATAGGGAAGGTAAGGTAAGGTATGTTAGGATAGGTAAAGCTAGGTTTAGGAACGTTACGTTAACTAAGTAACATTGGGTGGAGAGGATAGGTTACGTAGGTTTGAACAGTGTAGTTCAGAGAACAGTTTTAGGGTAAAGCAACTAAGAAAATATGTTTTAACAGAAATGCAGGTTTGGTATGAAAAGCTGAAACTAGTTACATTTTGGAGAGAAAATTTTATGACTGAAGATGTCTTAAAGAATAACATGATGGAAGAAGGAGAGTTTCTTTGATGAATGAAGGTGTCTTAGAGAACAACTTTGGAGAACGAAGATGAATTAGAGATCGCTTTGATGACTCTGAGAATAACTCCGGTCAACGAATATGGATTGGAAAGTTTCTCTAATGAACGGAGGTGAGTTAAGATTAACTTTTATGATTTAGAGAACATCTTTGGTAGCTCTGAGAAAGACTTTGTTGTCTTAGAGAATAACTTTCAGGACTTAGAGAATGTCTTTGATGAATGGAAGTGAGTTAGAGAATAACATATCATGACTGAGAATAACTTTTGATAACTCTTAGAACAACTTTGATGTCTTAGAGAATAACTTTAGATGTCTCTGAGAATGTCTTTGGATAACTCTGAGATTAACTTTGATGTCTTTGAAACAACTTTGACGTCTCTTGGAATAACTTTTGTGGACATGAGAATATCTTTGGATAACTCTGAGATTAACTTTGATAGCTCTGGGAATAACTTTTATGATTTTGAGAACATCTTTGATGTCTTGGAGAACAACATTGATGTTTAGAGAACAACTTTGATGACCAAGATTAACTTTAGATGTCTCTGAGAATAACTTTATAACATAGAAATTAACTTTAGATGTCTCTGAAAATAACTTTGATGACTTCGAGAATAACATTTGATGACTCTGAGAACAAGTTTGATAGCTCTGAGAATAACTTTAGATGTCTCTGAAAATAACTTTGATGAAAGAAGATGTCTTAGATTAACTTTTGATGACTTTGAAAACAAGTTTGATGAACAAAGATGTTTTGAAAGTTTCTCTGACGAACGAAGGTGACTCTGAGAATAACTTTTATGTCTTAGAGAAGAACATTGATGGTTTAGAGAGAATATCTTTGATGAAAAATGATGTCTTAGATTAACTTTGATGACTCTGTGAATAAGTTTGATGACTTTGAGAACAAGTTTGATAGCTCTGAGAATGACTTTTATGCCTCTGAGAATAACTTTGATGAATAAAGATGTTTTGGAAAGTTTCTCTGAAGAACGAAGGTGACTCTGAGAATAACTTTTGTTAGCTCTTTGAATAACTTTGATGTCTTTGAAACAACTTTGATGAACGAGAGTGAGTTAGAGATTACCTTTGCTAACTCTGAGATCAACTTTGATGAACAAAAGAGAGTTAGAGATTACATTTGATAACTCTAAGATTAACTTTAGATGTCTCTGAGACAAACTTTTATAACATAGAAATTAACTTTAATGACCAAAGTGAGTTAGAGAATACCTTTTGATGACTCCGAGAATAATTTTGATAGCTCTGAGAATGACTTTTGTTGTCTTGGAATAACTTTTGATTGTTCTGAGAATAACTTTTGTTGTCTCGGAATAACTTTTGATTGTGCTGAGAATAACTTTGAGGGCTTAGAGAATGTCTTTGATGAATGGAAGAGTCCCATTGAAGTCTTAAGGAAGTCTTTGATGTCTCGAAGGATGTCTTAGAGTGTAACTTTGGTGTCTTTGAGTAAGTCCTTGATGTATTGAAGAGCGTCTTTGATTTATCGAAGAGTAACTTTGGTGTAACGGAGAGCACCTTTGACTATTTTTTTCGTACTTGGCGACATATAATTTTTACGAAAGTGCTGAAAAAGTTACATTTGACTATTTTAGTGCTCTACAAAGTATAAATGTCAGTTAAGAACGACGATGATAGATATCTTTGACTATATTTTCTGACTTGACGATGGATAAAGTTAGTTATGAACAGTGCTGAAAAGATTCCTTTGACAATTTTTAGCTAAGCGAAAGGCTGTTTTAGTTAAGAACAGTGTTGGAAAGAGACTACACATGACTATTTTCAGATGAGAGAAGTGATATTTTAGTTAAGAAATGACAAGGAAACATGATGAAGTAACTATTTTTAGTTGACTGATGAATACTTTAGTTAAGGAAAAAGACAAAACATGATGAACATGACTTTTTCTGATGATTGGCAGATAATTTTAGTTATGAAATGACAATGAAACATGATGAACACGGTTATTTTCTGATGAATGGGGAATATGTTTAGTTAAGAAATGATGAAAGTTATTATTTTTAGTTGATTGACGATGGATAAAAGCTAGATATGAACAGTTTTGGAAAGTTTCCTTTGACAATTTTTTTCTTGATGAAACATAGCGCCTGTTAAGAAAGTGCTGAAAAAAGTTTCCTTTGACAATTTTTAGCTAAGAGAAAGGTTGTTTTAGTTAAGAACAGTGTTGAACGAGGCTATTTCTGACTATTTTTAGTTGACTGGATAATAAGTTTAGTTGAGAAATGACGAAAGTGACTATGTTTTTAGTTGATTGGTGAAAGATTTTTTAGTTAAGGAACGTTAGATAACATGTAAGGGGAAAAACCTAGAGAACATATGGGGAACATGGCAAAGAACATATGTAAGAAAAGTTGATGAATACAGTGAACATGCTGGGAATATGAACTTACAGAGAACATGAAAACATGATAAGGAGAATAGGGATTACAAAGAATGAACAATGGACTTGTGAAGAACATGGAGAATATGACAAAAGAATGTAGAAAACATGTAAGTGAAGGTGAAAACGAAGTGATCTTGTGAGGAACATGAACTTGTAGAGGAACATGAATATTGACAAAGAACACAAAATATGGAAGTTAGCATGAATATTGAGTATAAAAGTTGTAAAGAGAACATGTGATGAATATGAAAACATAGAAAATATGACTAGAATTTGTAGAGAACATAATGAGACTAAGAGAAAGATTACATAAAAAATGGAGATACTTGTGAAAATATGAACTGAATGGGACTGTGAACATTTGAAAAACATGGAGTGAACACGGATGAGAATACGAAGAACACAGTGAATATAGAGAAAATATGCAAATACAGTATGATTATTGAAGGTTTTGATACGTTGGGGATGAGAAGGTAAGGGAGGGAAAGGGTAAGAGTTAAGCTGGAGACGGACTTGATCGAAAATATTTATGTCTGATGATCTAAGGCTGAGGGAATGGAACTTGGTTAATGCCCTGATTAATTTTACTACGTTAGAAAATAAGGTGATCTTAAATCTTAGGATGATTTAGTTGGAAATAAAGAACTTGTACAAAATGAACTAAGCTGGGGCACAAGAGTTGAAACTTGATAACTGAACTGGTTTTTATTTACTATGTCTGAAAATGTAGTTGGGTGTTTAAATCTCAGGGGATTTGGATTGATAGTAATGAATTTACAGGAGTGAACTTGGACAGAGGACAAGAGCTAGAGTTTTATAATTGTTTTCATCATATTTACTATGTCTGAAATACAGAGGGTAAAAATTTCGGGGAAATTGATGGTTTATTTACAAAGACTTGAGGGTGGAAGAGGGTGGGGGACGAGAGCTGGAGCTCAGTAACTGACTTGATCTTATTTACTAACTTTGAAGTATGTCTGCTTTTAATTTTAGGGAAATTGATGGGTTATTTACAAAGATACGAAAGAGAATTAAGGCGGGGACGAGAGCTGGAGCTCGATAACTGACTTGATTTTATTTACGGTGTCTGAAATACAGAGGGTAAAAATTTAAGGGAAATTGATGGTTTATTTACAAAGACTTGAGGGTGGAAGAGGGTGGGGGACGAGAGCTGGAGCTTGGTAACTGTTTTGATCTTATTTACAGTGCCTGAAATACAGAGGGTAGAAATTTCAGGGAAATTGGACTGATACTAACGAAGATACGAGAGAGAGCTAAGGCGGAGGACAAGCGCTGGAGCTTGGTAACTGTTTTGATCTTATTTACGGTGCCCGAAATACAGAGGGTAAAAATTTCAGGGAAATTGGACTGATACTAACGAAGATACGAGAGAGAGCTAAGGCGGAGGACAAGCGCTGGAGCTTGGTAACTAAATTACTGTATTGAACTACATTTGAAATATGATTATTTTTAAATTTTAGAGGGATTGGAATGATAGTATTCATTATACGACAGGGGACTAAGGTGGGGGAACGTGAGCTAGAACATGCTTACTAACATGATTTATTTGTGTAAAACTGACTTGCTTAATGAAAAGGAGCAAACATACGATGTTGGAAAATAGTTGAACTGAATGAAAGGAGAGAGAGAGAGAGAGGAGGGACGGTCCAGATATTATTATGGAGAAGATAAGATAAGAGGTAACCTGACTGGCCGGGCGTAAGGTAAATAAAGGTGACGCGAGAGATTGCGAGGTAAGGGGGGAGGGAGGGGGGTGTGATGTACGAAACCCTGAAAACCATGACTTACACAGGTGATTTTCTAAATTTATATGAATAACTAAGGCTTACATAGACGATTTTGTAAGTTGAAAACATGTAAAACATGTCCGTAGAGTTCTCCTGGAAGCCCTAAAGAGCTACATACGTTACTTGAATTTGTCCCATAAGGCCTTAACAAACTTCTATGTCTCGGAAATTATTTTTCTCATAAGAACTTTAACAAACTTCTAAGTCTCGGAAATTATTTTTCTCGTAAGAAATCCTTACTTCTAAAATCTGTGACTCCCCAAATTCACCTGAAAACCCCCAAGCGATACACATGAATTTCCAAGAAAACAAAAATTCGTCTGTGAGTCGTACGACTCACAGGGGAATTTCCAAATTCACCTGAAACCCCCACGACTCACAAACGAATTTTCTCCCAGAAAAAAAAAATTCGTCTGTGAGTCTTCCACCCTACTACTGAGAGAGAGAGAGAGAGAGAGAGAGAGAGAGAGAGAGAGAGAGAGAGAGAGAGAGAGAGAGAGAGAGAGAGAGAGAGAGAGGGTGGGAGAGAGAGAGAGAGAGAGAGAGAGAGAGAGAGAGAGAGAGAGAGAGAGAGAGAGAGAGAGAGAGAGAGAGAGAGAGAGAGAGAGAGAGAGAGAGAGAGAGAGAGAGAGAGAGAGTGAGTAACTAAGAACACAGAAGAGACAGACAAACATGAAGAACAGGGAAGTATGATAAAACAAAGATCTCGATCACTGATTCAATTTTAAAGAATTTAAAATCATGAATAAGGATTTTACCCGCAAGAAACTATTTATTGGGAGGACGCGGACGGCGTGGCCAATATTCCCCCGGAAGATGTGCCCCATACTGTCGGGGTGGCGCCCCCCACGGCACCCGGCTCTCTGGGAGTCACATCTCTGGGGGTCACATCTCTGGGGGTCACATCTCTGGGGGTCACATCTCTGGGGGTCACATCTCTGGGGGTCACATCTCTGGGGGGTCACATCCTTGGGGGTCACATCCCCGGGGGGTCACATCTCTGGGGGTCATATCCCTGGGGGTCACATCTCTGGGGGTCACATCTCTGGGGGTCACATCTCTGGGGGTCACATCTCTGGGGGGTCACATCCCTGGGGGTCACATCTCTGGGGGTCACATCTCTGGGGGTCACATCTCTGGAGTCACATCGGAAATGGGGAACGAAACGCATCTCTTAGTTTCAGGTCGTAATCAAGGGGTGAAAATTAACTTTGTAAACTTAATTTTTCAACTTCATTCTCAAGTGAAGAAAAACAAAATGACTATAGCAAACATTGGTGAAAGACTCATTGATCTCACCCTATATGTTATATTCTATAATATACATATACGTCAATATACACGTGTATATGTTAAGGGAATAGTGTACACATGCGTATACATATCCATGTATATATGTATATTGTGTTTGTAATATCTGGGTACCACAACTCCTCCCCTTGACAGGGCACCACAACACCTCCCCTTGACAGGTACCACAACACCTCCCCTTGACAGGTACCACAACACCTCCCCTTGATAGGGTATCACAACACCTCCCCTTGACAGGTACCACAACACCTCCCCTTGACAGGTACCACAACACCTCCCCTTGACAGGTATCACAACACCTCCCCTTGACAGGTACCACAACACCTCCCCTTGACAGGTACCACAACACCTCCCCTTGACAGGTAACACAACACCTCCCCCTTGACAGGTACCACAACACCTCCCCTTGACAGGTACCACAACACCCTCCCCTTGACAGGTAACACAACACCTCCCCTTGACAGGTACGACAACACCTCCCCTTGACAAGTACCACAACACCTCCCCTTACAGGTAACACAACACCTCCCCTTGACAGGTAACACAACACCTCCCCTTGACAGGTACCACAACACCTCACCTTGACAGGTACCACAACACCACCTCTTGACAGGTACCACAAT
>NC_091197.1:28066127-28125875 GCF_040958095.1 Procambarus clarkii
CGTCCAAGTAAATTTAACAGGAGCCGAATTTGCTCCCGTGTGAGCCTCTGGTCTCAATATACACAATGGCTGTTTAACACTCCATACTATTGACGTTACTGGCCGACATTGTCCAGAATGATAGGAGCCGAATTTGCTCCACACGTCTCGGAGGTGACACAACAATGGCTGCCCTCCTTCCTCACTGTCGCCTGGCTTACTTTGTCCAGATTTCAGAAAGTGATAGAAGGGTCACATTTACTCTACTTTAATATTGATAATTAAGTTAATTTATATAAGATGTTTTTATGATGGTAAAGTCCAAAGACTAATGTATTTAAGAACAATTCCCAGCAGAATAGCTGGTGAATTATAATAGTATGTGGTGATGATATCCCGTTTTCTATAGACGGTAATTCCACTACAAGTTACGTTTTCTATGGGTAACTTGTTGGTAATACAGCAGCACTTATTATCTGTCTGTATGATATTAAATGGTGTCGGATTTTCCGACACTGAGGACCCAGTCATTGTACTGACTGACGACCCCAGTCATTGTACTGACTGAGGACCCCAGTCATTGTACGGACTGAGGACCCAGTCATTGTACTGACTGAGGACCCCAGTCATTGTACTGACTGAGGACCCCAGTCATTGTACGGACTGAGGACCCAGTCATTGTACTGACTGAGGACCCCAGTCGTTGTACTGACTGAGGACCCCAGTCATTGTACTGACTGAGGACCCCAGTCATTGTACTGACTGAGAACCCAGTCATTGTACTGACTGAGGACCCCAGTCATTGTACTGACTGAGGACCCCAGTCATTGTACGGACTGAGGACCCAGTCATTGTACGGACTGAGGACCCAGACATTGTACGGACTGAGGACCCAGTCATTTTACTGACTGAGGACCCCAGTCATTGTACTTACTGAGGACCCAGTCATTGTACTGACTGAGGACCCCAGTCATTGTACTGACTGAGGACCCCAGTCATTGTACGGACTGAGGACCCAGTCATTGTACTGACTGAGGACCCCAGTCATTGTACTGACTGAGGACCCCAGTCATTGTACGGACTGAGGACCCAGTCATTGTACTGACTGAGGACCCCAGTCATTGTACTGACTGAGGACCCCAGTCATTGTACGGACTGAGGACCCAGTCATTGTACTGACTGAGGACCCCAGTCATTGTACTGACTGAGGACCCCAGTCATTGTACTGACTGAGGACCCCAGTCATTGTACTGACTGAGAACCCAGTCATTGTACTGACTGAGGACCCCAGTCATTGTACGGACTGAGGACCCTGTCATTGTACTGACTGAGGACCCCAGTCATTGTACTGAGGACCCAGTCATTGTACGGACTGAGGACCCTGTCATTGTACTGACTGAGGACCCCAGTCATTGTACTGACTGAGGACCCCAGTCATTGTACTGACTGAGGACCCAGTCATTGTACTGACTGAGGACCCCAGTCATTGTACTGACTGAGGACCCCAGTCATTGTACGGACTGAGGACCCTGTCATTGTACTGACTGAGGACCCCAGTCATTGTACTGAGGACCCAGTCATTGTACTGACTGAGGACCCCAGTCATTGTACTGACTGAGGACCCCAGTCATTGTACGGACTGAGGACCCAGTCATTGTACTGACTGAGGACCCCAGTCATTGTACTGACTGAGGACCCCAGTCATTGTACTGACTGAGGGCCCTGTCATTGTACTGACTGAGGACCCCAGTCATTGTACTGAGGACCCAGTCATTGTACTGACTGAGGACCCCAGTCATTGTACTGACTGAGGACCCCAGTCATTGTACGGACTGAGGACCCAGTCATTGTACTGACTGAGGACCCCAGTCATTGTACTGACTGAGGACCCCAGTCATTGTACGGACTGAGGACCCAGTCATTGTACTGACTGAGGACCCCAGTCATTGTACTGACTGAGGACCCCAGTCATTGTACGGACTGAGGACCCAGTCATTGTACTGACTGAGGACCCCAGTCATTGTACTGACTGAGGACCCCAGTCATTGTACTGACTGAGGGCCCTGTCATTGTACTGACTGAGGACCCCAGTCATTGTACTGAGGACCCAGTCATTGTACTGACTGAGGACCCCAGTCATTGTACTGACTGAGGACCCCAGTCATTGTACGGACTGAGGACCCAGTCATTGTACTGACTGAGGACCCCAGTCATTGTACTGACTGAGGACCCCAGTCATTGTACGGACTGAGGACCCAGTCATTGTACTGACTGAGGACCCCAGTCATTGTACTGACTGAGGACCCCAGTCATTGTACTGACTGAGGACCCCAGTCATTGTACTGACTGAGAACCCAGTCATTGTACTGACTGAGGACCCCAGTCATTGTACTGACTGAGGACCCCAGTCATTGTACGGACTGAGGACCCAGTCATTGTACGGACTGAGGACCCAGACATTGTACGGACTGAGAACCCAGTCATTTTACTGACTGAGGACCCCAGTCATTGTACTTACTGAGGACCCAGTCATTGTACTGACTGAGGACCCCAGTCATTGTACTGACTGAGGACCCCAGTCATTGTACGGACTGAGGACCCAGTCATTGTACTGACTGAGGACCCCAGTCATTGTACTGACTGAGGACCCCAGTCATTGTACGGACTGAGGACCCAGTCATTGTACTGACTGAGGACCCCAGTCATTGTACTGATTGAGGACCCCAGTCATTGTACGGACTGAGGACCCAGTCATTGTACTGACTGAGGACCCCAGTCATTGTACTGACTGAGGACCCCAGTCATTGTACTGACTGAGGACCCCAGTCATTGTACTGACTGAGAACCCAGTCATTGTACTGACTGAGGACCCCAGTCATTGTACTGACTGAGGACCCCAGTCATTGTACTGACTGAGAACCCAGTCATTGTACTGACTGAGAACCCAGTCATTGTACTGACTGAGGACCCAGTCATTGTACTTACTAAGGACCCCAGTCATTGTACTGACTGAGGACCCCCAGTCATTGTACTGACTGAGGACCCCAGTCATTGTACGGACTGAGGACCCAGTCATTGTACGGACTGAGGACCCAGATATTGTACGGACTGAGGACCCAGTCATTTTACTGACTGAGGACCCCAGTCATTGTACTTACTGAGGACCCAGTCATTGTACTGACTGAGGACCCAATCATTGTACTGACTGAGGACCCAGACATTGTACTGACTGAGGACCCCAGTCATTGTACTGAGGACCCAGTCATTGTACTGACTGAGGACCCAAGTCATTGTACGGACTGAGGGCCCCAGTCATTGTACTGAGGACCCAGTCATTGTACTGACTGAGGACCCAGTCATTGTACTGAGGACCCAGTCATTGTACTGAGGACCCAGTCATTGTACTGACTGAGGACCCAGTCATTGAACTGACTGAAAACCCAGTCATTGTACTGACTGAGGGCCCAGTCATTGTACTGAGGACCCAGTCATTGTACTGAGGACCCAGTCATTGTACTGACTGAGGACCCAGTCATTGAACTGACTGAGAACCCAGTCATTGTACTGACTGAGGGCCCAGTCATTGTACTGACTGAGGGCCCCAGTCATTTTACTGACTGAGGACCCCAGTCATTGTACTTACTGAGGACCCAGTCATTGTACTTACTGAGGACCCAGTCATTGTACTGACTGAGGACCCAGTCATTGAACTGACTGAGAACCCAGTCATTGTACTGACTGAGGGCCCAGTCATTGTACTGACTGAGGACCCCAGTCATTGTACTGACTGAGGACCCCAGTCATTGAACTGACTGAGAACCCAGTCATTGTACTGACTGAGGACCCCAGTCATTGAACTGACTGAGAACCCAGTCATTGTACTGACTGAGGACCCCAGTCATTGTACTGACTGAGGACCCCAGTCATTGTACTGACTGAGGACCCCAGTCATTGTACTGACTGAGGGCTGTTATGATCCCAGGTAGCCGAAAAACAAGTCTCCCCTTTGAGAATTATTCTATCAAGCCTGACCTGACTAGAAGGTCTAGGAAATATAGAGGTGAAGACACAGATGTAAAATAGTTGGTTGGATATGATGAACAATTTTAGGTTATGTACAGTGAATAAGAAAATAGATAAATGACTCGTTAGGAGATGTTGATAATTTGCTGGAGGCGAGGCTGGCTTCTGGAGGGCTTTGACCCTCACTTGAGTACCAGACATAGCGAGGGGAAGCTGTGCTCCGTGTGAGCTCCTGTCAGAGAAGGACCCCTAGTGATATATCTCCAAGAGAAAGGAAGTGTGCAGACGTTCCAGCTGTGGAATCGAGCTGGGAACATTGTGGTCTCAAGTCCTGGACGGCGAGGAGTGTTTATGAAGCCGCCCAGAGACATTATCGTGGGCCATGGGAGCGCCCTGACCAGACTCCGTCAGAGGGATAGCGCCCTCGACTAGACAATCTGTGGTAAGCACGATTTAAACCAGTTTATAGTGATTACTTGTAGTTGGTCGTGTGCCCAGCGACAGAAGTGAATGTTTATTGATAAGTTAGAAATGTTTTGGTAAGGCAGGAAGCCTAAATGAGAGGACGGAGATGAGAGAGACAGCTGGAGGAACGAGCAGCACATCCTCTCCCGTCGACCGCCTGAAGCCAACTGACTGGCGGTGGAGGACCCTCCCAGAGTTGAGGAGCCGCCCGCTGGGCAAGGCAGAGCATGGACCAGCCCAAACGGGGGAGTCCACTCTCACAGTATGTAGAGAGCAGATAGATGTTGGAGGCACACATACTGTGCGGATTATTTCGTTTATGTATTTAAGGGGAAACGTTTTTATTGGAGTGTCAATGGGTTGCAGGTTTGTCTTTGGGGAAGAAGTTGCTGAGAACTTCGAAGCCAGCACAGAGAGAGTAGTTGATGAGACTCCAAGGTAGTGGAGCAGAGGACCTAGAGCTGTGAGGAGAAGCAGTGAAGAGGAGTGTCATGTGCTTCTGTAATACCAGTAGCGAAACTCCAGTTCTGTTTGAAGAAACTTCATGGTAGCAGCCTGCAGGAGCTGCGGAGGATCCTGGTAGTAAAACCCGGAAGAACCTGAAGAGATCAGGGTAGGGAACGTCCAGATGTGGAAGGGAAGTTCTAAATGATTACTTGTAGGGAGGTGATAGAGTGGTTGGTTGTCATTAGCGTGCAAGACGCAGTGAAAGGTGAGTGGTTGTTTGCTATTCTTGTGCCGAGGAGTGTTTATACTGAAGTATAGAGTTACCGTCGTAGGCTGGATTACCTACAGTTGAATGTGTTCTAGGACTGATAGGGTGATCGATGGATCATGGTTGTATATCGAGGAACATTTATACTGATTTATGTTATTGCATTCATACGCCAATTTTCCTTGCACATGTTTACAGATGTATATTCCCTTGCTGATAGTGCAACATTGTGTTATAAGACTTGACCTACTTGAGGAGGTTGGTAGTATTAGGTGGTGAATCAGGAGATAGGATACCACTTGATAAGCAGATGATAGAGTTCTGATGGTGTTGGAGTGCAACCTGACTGAAATAGTGTAGAGTGTAGGATTCATTATTATTATTATTATATGTGTGTATGTATTGTGTATGTGCTTTGTCCAGTAAATGTATTCAAATTTGCTGGTGTTTGCCCTTGTCCTAGTGAGGCTTCCCAGGAGGTAGTAAAGAAGGAGAGAGAGAGAAAGAACCAAGAACCACTGCTGTGGACAGGGTAGAACAGAAAACTAATAAGTCAGAGTGGATTGAGATCACATCACATAGGGAGAGAATGGGGAGTCACAGTGGCTCGAGTGGGTGTGTGCACGTGACAACGAGGCTAAGTATTGGAGCCGCATCCCCTAAACGTGTGACGTTGAGCCCTTCTCCAAGAGCCAGAAGTGCCCAGTGTGATCTGGTAAAGTATAAGCACTCCACCGAGTTGTGGGTTGTGTTGTCCAGTAAGAAGGATCAACGACGACAACACCACCAACCCACAATACAATAGGGCCCAGTCATTGTACTGACTGAGGACCCCAGTCATTATACTGGGATGTGAAGCAACACACTACACACACCCTGGGATGTGCAGCAACACACTACACACACCCTGGGATGTGCAGCAACACTCTACACACACCCTGGGATGTGCAGCAACACCCTACACACACCCTGGGATGTGCAGCAACACCCTACACACACCCTGGGATGTGCAGCAGCACACTACATACACCCTGGGATTTGCAGCAACACACTACACAAACCCTGGGATGTGCAGCAGCACAATACACACACCCTGGGATGTGCAGTAACACTACACACACCCTGGGATGTGCAGCAGCACACTACATACACCCTGGGATTTGCAGCAACACACTACACAAACCCTGGGATGTGCAGCAGCACAATACACACACCCAGGGATGTGCAGGAACACACTACCCACTCCCTCGGATGTGCAGCAACACACTACACACACCCTGAGAAATGCAGGAACACAATACACACACCCTGGGATGTGCAGTAACACTACACACACCCTGGGATGTGCAGTAACACTACACACACACTGGGATGTGTAGTAACATACTATACACACCCTGGGATGTGCAGCAACACGCTACACATACTCTGAGATGTGCAGCAACACTACACACACTCTGGGATGTGCAACAACACACTACACACACCCTGGGATGTGCAGCAAACAACTACACACACCCTGGGATGTGCAGCAACACTACAGACACCCTGGGATGTGCAGCAACACACTACACACACCCTGGGATGTGCAGGAACACACTACACACACCCTGGGATGTGCAGCAACACACTACACACACACCATGGGATGTGCAGGAACACAATAAACACACCCTGAGATGTGCAGCAACACTACAGACACCCTGGGATGTGCAGGAACACACTACACACACCCTGGGATGTGCAGGAACACACTACACACACCCTGGGATGTGCAGGAACACATTACATACACCCTGGGATGTGCAGGAACACACTACACACACCCTTGGATGTGCAGCAACACTACACACACCCTGGGACATGCAGGAACACACTACTCACACCCTGAGATGTGCAGTAACGCACTACACCCACCCTGGAATGTGCAGCAACACTACACATACCCTGGGATATGCCGGAACACGCTACCCACTCCCTGGGATGTGCAGCAACACACTAAACACACCTTGGGATGTGCAGCAACACACTACACACACCCTGGGATGTGCAGTAACACACTACACACACCCTGGGATGTGCAGGAACTCTACACATACCCTGGGATGTGCAGCAACACACTACACACACCCTAGGACATGCAGGTACACACTACTCACACCCAGGGATGTGCAGCAACACACTACTCATACCCTGGGATGTGCAGTAACACAATACACACACACCCTGGGATGTGCAGTAACACACTACACACACCCTAGGACATGCAGGTACACACTACTCACACCCAGGGATGTGCAGGAACACACTACACACACCCTGTGATGTGCAGCAACAAACTACACACACCCTGGGATGTGCAGCAACACTACAGACACCCTGGGATGTGCAGCAACACGCTGCACACACCCTGGGATGTGCAGTAACACTACACACACCCTGGGATGTGAAGTAACATTACACACACACTGGGATGTGCAGGAACACACTACACACACCCTGGGATGTGCAGCAACACACTACACACACACCATGGGATGTGCAGGAACACAATAAACACACCCTGGGATGTGCAGCAACACTACACTCACCCTGGGAAGTGTGGCAATACACTACACACACCCTGGGATGTGCAGGAACACACTACACACACCCTGGGATGTGCAGCAACACATTACACACACCCTGGGATGTGCAGAAACACACTACACACACCCTTGGATGTGCAGCAACACTACACACACCCTGGGACATGCAGAAACACACTACACACACCCTGAAATGTGCAGTAACGCACTATACACACCCTGGAATGTGCAGCAACACTACACATACCCTGGGATGTGCCGGAACACGCTACCCACACCCTGGGATGTGCAGGAACACACTAAACACACCTTGGGATGTGCAGCAACACACTACACACACCCTGGGATGTGCAGTAACACACTACAAACACCCTGGGATGTGCAGGAACTCTACACACACCCTGGGATGTGCAGCAACACACTACACACACCCTGGGATGTGCAGCAACACCCTGCACACACCCTGCGATGTGCAGCAACACACTACACACACCCTGGGACGTGCAGCAACACACTTCTACACACCCTGGGATGTGCAGCAACACACTACACATATCCTGGGATGTGCAGCAACACACTACACACACCCTGGGATGTGCAGCAACACACTACACATACCCTGGGACGTGCAGCAACACATTACACACCCTGGGATGTGCAGCAACACACTACACACACCCTGGGATGTGCAGCAACACTACACACACCCTGGGATGTGCAGCAACACTACACACACCCTGGGATGTGTAACAACACTACACACACCCTGGGATGTACAGTAACACACTACACACTCTGGGATGTGCAGCAACACTACACACACCCTGGGATGTGCAGCAACAAACTTCTCACACCCTGGAGTGTGCAGGACCACACTACACATACCCTGGGATGTGCAGTAACACACTACACACACCCTGGGATGTGCAGTAACACTACACACACCCTGGGATGTGCAGCAACACACTTAATACACCCTGGGATGTGCAGTAACACTATACACACCCTGGGATGTGCAGGAACACACTACACATACCCTGGGATGTGCAGGAACACACTACATACACCCTGGGATGTGCAGCAACACACTACACACTACACACACCATGGGATGTGCATCAACACTACACACACCCTGGGATGTGCAGGAACACACTACACATATCCTAGGATGTGCAGGAACACACTACACACACCCTGGGATGTGCAGGAAGACACTATACACACCCTGGGATGTGCAACAACACTACACACACCCTGGGATGTGCAGGAAGACAGTACACACACCCTGGGATGTGCAGTAACACTACACACACCCTGGGATGTGCAGGAACACACTACACACACCCTGGGATGTGCAGTAACACAATACACACACACCCTGGGATGTGCAGTAACACACTACACACACCCTAGGACATGCAGCAACACACTACTCACACCCAGGGATGTGCAGGAACACACTACACACACCTTGTAATGTGCAGCAACAAACTAAAAACACCCTGGGTTGTGCAGCAACACTACAGACACCCTGGAATGTGCAGCAACACACTACACACACCCTGGGATGTACAGGAACACACTACACACACCCTGGGATGTGCAGCAACACACTACACACACACCATGGGATGTGCAGGAACACAATAAACACACCCTGGGATGTGCAGCAACACTACACTCACCCTGGGAAGTGTGGCAATACACTACACACACCATGGGATGTGCAGGAACACACGTGCACACACCCTGGGAAGTGCAGTAACACACTACACACACCCTGGGACATGCAGGAACACACTACTCACACCCTGGGATGTGCAGTAACGCACTACACACACCCTGGAATGTGCAGCAACACTACACATACCCTGGGATGTGCCCGAACACGCTACCCACTCCCTGGGATGTGCAGGAACACACTAAACACACCTTGGGATGTGCAGCAACACACTACACACACCCTGGGATGTGCAGTAACACACTACAAACGCCCTGGGAGGTGCAAGAACTCTACACACACCCTGGGACGTGCAGCAACACACTACACACCTTGGGATGTGCAGCAACACACTACACACCATGGGATGTGCAGCAACACACTACACATACCCTGGGACGTGCAGCAACACACTACACACACCCTGGGATGTGCAGCAACACACTACACATACCCTGGGACGTGCAGCAACACATTACACACCCTGGGATGTGCAGCAACACACTACACACACCCTGGGATGTGCAGCAACACACTACACATACCCTGGGACGTGCAGCAACACATTACACACCCTGGGATGTGCAGCAACACAATACACACACCCTGGGATGTGCAGCAACACTACACACACCCTGGGATGTGCACCAACACTACACACACCCTGGGATGTGCAGCAGCACTACACACACCCTGGGATGTACAGTAACACACAACACACTCTGGGATGTGCAGCAACACTACACACACCCTGGGATGTGCAGCAACATACTACACATACCCTGGGACGTGCAGCAACACATTACACACCCTGGGATGTGCAGCAACACACTACACACACCCTTGGATGTGCAGCAACACTACACACACCCTGGGATGTGCAGCAACACTACACACACCCTGGGATGTGCAGCAACACTACACACACCCTGGGATGTACAGTAACACACTACACACTCTGGGATGTGCAGCAACACTGCACACACCCTGGGATGTGCAGCAACAAACTTCTCACACCCTGGGGTGTGCAGGACCACACTACACATACCCTGGGATGTGCAGTAACGCACTACACACACCCTGGGATGTGCAGTAACACTACACACACCCTGGGTTGTGCAGCAACACACTAAATACACCCTGGGATGTGCAGTAACACTACACACACCCTGGGATGTGCAGGAACACACTACACATACCCTGGGATGTGCAGGAACACACTACACACACCCTGGGATGTGCAGCAACACACTACACACACCCTAGGATGTGCAGGAACACACTACACACACCCTGCGATGTGCAGGAAGACTCTATACACACCCTGGTATGTGCAGCAACACTACACACACCCTGAGATGTGCAGGAAGACACTACACACACCTTGGGATGTGCAGCAACACTTCACACACCCTGGGATGTGCAGGAACACACTACACACACCCTGGGATGTGCAGTAACACAATACACACACACCCTGGGATGTGCAGTAACACACTACACACACCCTAGGACATGCAGGAACACACTACTCACACCCAGGGATGTGCAGGAACACACTACACACACCCTGTAATGTGCAGCAACAAACTAAAAACACCCTGGGATGTGCAGCAACACTACAGACACCCTGGGATGTGCAGCAACACACTACACACACCCTGGGATGTGCAGGAACACACTACACACACCCTGGGATGTGCAGCAACACACTACACACACACCATGGGATGTGCAGTAACACACTACAAACACCCTGGGATGTGCAGGAACTCTACACACACCCTGGGATGTGCAGCAACACACTACACACTCCCTGGGATGTGCAGCAACACCCTGCACACACCCTGCGATGTGCAGCAACACACTACACACACCCTGGGACGTGCAGCAACACACTACTACACACCCTGGGATGTGCAGCAACACACTACACATATCCTGGGATGTGCAGCAACACACTACACACACCCTGGGATGTGCAGCAACACACTACACATACCCTGGGACGTGCAGCAACACATTACACACCCTGGGATGTGCAGCAACACACTACACACACCCTGGGATGTGCAGCAACACTACACACACCCTGGGATGTGCAGCAACACTACACACACCCTGGGATGTGTAACAACACTACACACACCCTGGGATGTACAGTAACACACTACACACTCTGGGATGTGCAGCAACACTACACACCCCCTGGGATGTGCAGCAACAAACTTCTCACACCCTGGAGTGTGCAGGACCACACTACACATACCCTGGGATGTGCAGTAACACACTACACACACCCTGGGATGTGCAGTAACACTACACACACCCTGGGATGTGCAGCAACACACTTAATACACCCTGGGATGTGCAGTAACACTATACACACCCTGGGATGTGCAGGAACACACTACACATACCCTGGGATGTGCAGGAACACACTACATACACCCTGGGATGTGCAGCAACACACTACACACTACACACACCATGGGATGTGCATCAACACTACACAAACCCTGGGATGTGCAGGAACACACTACACATACCCTAGGATGTGCAGGAACACACTACACACACCCTGGGATGTGCAGGAAGACACTATACACACCCTGGGATGTGCAACAACACTACACACACCCTGGGATGTGCAGGAAGACAGTACACACACCCTGGGATGTGCAGTAACACTACACACACCCTGGGATGTGCAGGAACACACTACACACACCCTGGGATGTGCAGTAACACAATACACACACACCCTGGGATGTGCAGTAACACACTACACACACCCTAGGACATGCAGTAACACACTACTCACACCCAGGGATGTGCAGGAACACACTACACACACCCTGTAATGTGCAGCAACAAACTAAAAACACCCTGGTTTGTGCAGCAACACTACAGACACCCTGGGATGTGCAGCAACACACTACACACACCCTGGGATGTACAGGAACACACTACACACACCCTGGGATGTGCAGCAACACACTACACACACACCATGGGATGTGCAGGAACACAATAAACACACCCTGGGATGTGCAGCAACACTACACTCACCCTGGGAAGTGTGGCAATACACTACACACACCATGGGATGTGCAGGAACACACGTGCACACACCCTGGGAAGTGCAGTAACACACTACACACACCCTGGGACATGCAGGAACACACTACTCACACCCTGGGATGTGCAGTAACGCACTACACACACCCTGGAATGTGCAGCAACACTACACATACCCTGGGATGTGCCCGAACACGCTACCCACTCCCTGGGATGTGCAGGAACACACTAAACACACCTTGGGATGTGCAGCAACACACTACACACACCCTGGGATGTGCAGTAACACACTACAAACGCCCTGGGATGTGCAAGAACTCTACACACACCCTGGGACGTGCAGCAACACACTACACACCTTGGGATGTGCAGCAACACACTACACACCATGGGATGTGCAGCAACACACTACACATACCCTGGGACGTGCAGCAACACACTACACACACCCTGGGATGTGCAGCAACACACTACACATACCCTGGGACGTGCAGCAACACATTACACACCCTGGGATGTGCAGCAACACACTACACACACCCTGGGATGTGCAGCAACACACTACACATACCCTGGGACGTGCAGCAACACATTACACACCCTGGGATGTGCAGCAACACAATACACACACCCTGGGATGTGCAGCAACACTACACACACCCTGGGATGTGCACCAACACTACACACACCCTGGGATGTGCAGCAGCACTACACACACCCTGGGATGTACAGTAACACACAACACACTCTGGGATGTGCAGCAACACTACACACACCCTGGGATGTGCAGCAACATACTACACATACCCTGGGACGTGCAGCAACACATTACACACCCTGGGATGTGCAGCAACACACTACACACACCCTTGGATGTGCAGCAACACTACACACACCCTGGGATGTGCAGCAACACTACACACACCCTGGGATGTGCAGCAACACTACACACACCCTGGGATGTACAGTAACACACTACACACTCTGGGATGTGCAGCAACACTGCACACACCCTGGGATGTGCAGCAACAAACTTCTCACACCCTGGGGTGTGCAGGACCACACTACACATACCCTGGGATGTGCAGTAACGCACTACACACACCCTGGGATGTGCAGTAACACTACACACACCCTGGGTTGTGCAGCAACACACTAAATACACCCTGGGATGTGCAGTAACACTACACACACCCTGGGATGTGCAGGAACACACGACACATACCCTGGGATGTGCAGGAACACACTACACACACCCTGGGATGTGCAGCAACACACTACACACTACACACACCATGGGATGTGCATCAACACTACACACACCCTGGGATGTGCAGGAACACACTACACATACCCTAGGATGTGCAGGAACACACTACACACACCCTGCGATGTGCAGGAAGACACTATACACACCCTGGGATGAGCAGCAACACTACACACACCCTGGGATGTGCAGGAAGACACTACACACACCCTGGGATGTGCAGCAACACTTCACACACCCTGGGATGTGCAGGAACACACTACACACACCCTGGGATGTGCAGTAACACAATACACACACACCCTGGGATGTGCAGTAACACACTACACACACCCTAGGACATGCAGGAACACACTACTCACACCCAGGGATGTGCAGGAACACACTACACACACCCTGTAATGTGCAGCAACAAACTAAAAACACCCTGGGATGTGCAGCAACACTACAGACACCCTGGGATGTGCAGCAACACACTACACACACCCTGGGATGTGCAGGAACACACTACACACACCCTGGGATGTGCAGCAACACACTACACACACACCATGGGATGTGCAGGAACACAATAAACACACCCTGGGATGTGCAGCAACACTACACTCACCCTGGGAAGTGTGGCAATACACGACATACACCCTGGGATGTGCAGGAACACACTAAACACCCCATGATATGTAGCAGCAACAAATTACACACACCCTGGGATGTGCAGGAACACACATGCACACACCCTGGGAAGTGCAGTAACACGCTACACACACCCTGGGATGTGCAGCAACACTACACATACCCTGGGATGTGCCGGAATACGCTACCCACTCCCTGGGATGTGCAGGAACACACTACACACACCCTGGGATGTGCAGTAACACACTACAAACACCCTGGGATGTGCAAGAACTCTACACACACCCTGGGATGTGCAGCAACACACTACACACACCCTGGGATGTGCAGCAACACACTACACACACCCTGGGACGTGCAGCAACACACTACACACCTTGGGATGTGCAGCAACACACTACACACACTGGGATGTGCAGCAACACACTACACACCCTGGGATGTGCAGCAACACACTACACACACCCTGGGATGTGCAGCAACACACTACACACACCCTGGGATGTGCAGCAACACACTACACATACCCTGGGACGTGCAGCAACACATTACACACCCTGGGATGTGCAGCAACACACTACACACACCCTTGGATGTGCAGCAACACTACACACACCCTGGGATGTGCAGCAACACTACACACACCCTGGGATGTGCAGCAACACTACACACACCCTGGGATGTGCAGCAACACTACACACACCCTGGGATGTACAGTAACACACTACACACTCTGGGATGTGCAGCAACACTACAAACACCCTGGGATGTGCAGCAACAAACTTCTCACACCCTGGGGTGTGCAGGACCACACTACACATACCCTGGGATGTGCAGTAACACACTACACACACCCTGGGATGTGCAGTAACACTACACACACCCTGGGATGTGCAGGAACACACTACACATACCCTGGGATGTGCAGGAACACACTACACACACCCTGGGATGTGCAGGAACACACTACACACACCCTGGGATGTGCAGGAAGACACTATACACACCCTGGGATGTGCAGCAACACTACACACACCCTGGGATGTGCAGCAACATTACACACACCCTGGGATGTGCAGCAAAACACTACACACACCCTGGGATGTGCAGTAACACACTACACACCCTGGGATGTGCAGCAACACAACACACACCCTGGGATGTGCAGGACCACACTACACACACCCTGGGATGTGCAGCAACACTACACACACCCTGGGATGTGCAGTAACACTATACACACACCCTGGGATGTGCAGCAACACACTACACACCCCCTGGGATGTGCAGCAACACTACACACACCCTGGGATGTGCAGGAACACTACACACACCCTGGGATGTGCAGGAACACACCACACACACCCTGGGATGTGCAGCAACACACTACACACACCCTGGGATGTGCAGCCACACTACACACACCCTGGGATGTGCAGGAACACACCACACACACCCTGAAATGTGCAGCAACACACTACACACACCCTGGGATGTGCAGGACCACACTACACACACCCTGGGATGTGCAGCAACACTACACACACCCTGGGATGTGTAGGACCACACTACACACACCCTGGGATGTGCAGCCACACTACATACACCCTGGGATGTGCAGGAACACACCACACACACCTTGGGATGTGCAGCAACACACTACACTCCCCCTGGGATGTGCAGCAACACTACACACATCCTGGGATGTGCAGCCACACACCACACACCCTGGGATGTGCAGCAACACTACACACACCCTGGGATGTGCAGGAACACACCACACACCCTGGGATGTGCAGGAACACACCACACCCCCTGGGATGTGCAGCAACACACTACACACACCCTGGTATGTGCAGGAACACACTACACACACCCTGGGATGTGAGAGATGTGCAAGACACAGCTGACCCATCTCAGCGACAACAGACAGACGAGGGCAATACACAGACAATTGGGTAGTTAGCAGGAGACAATTAAGGAACATTTCAGATCGTTATCTCTCACATAATTCACTCCAGACTATTCATATTATCTTCCTCACTTACAGCACTTACTTATAAAGTTAGGTCTGACACTTTTGGGGGACGCAGGGTAAAGTTTCCTGTGATTTGCCAGACACAACAGTCTGCTTGATCACACTTGTACTTGGTGCTGTGTTTACTAAGTAAGGAAGAATACTATGTCGTCACTGTTGCCAGATTGTGGTCCTACTTGTGGTTGAGGGGGGGGGGGGGGCGAGAGCTACTACTACCACCATCATTCCACCACCTCCACAACCACCACCACCATCACACCACCACCACCACCACCACCACACCAACATCACCACCACCACCACCACCACCACCACCACCACCACATCGCGACCACCACCTCACCACTATCACCACCACCATCACCCCCACCACAACACCACCATCACCACCACACCACTACCATCACCACACCACCACCACCACAACACCACCATCACCACCACCACCACACCACCACCCCCACCACACCAACATCACCACCACAACACCACCATCACCACCACCACCACCACCACCCCCACCACACCAACTTCACCACCACAACAACACCATCACCACCACCACCACCAAACCAACATCACCACCACCACCACCACCACAACACCACCACCACCACAACACCACCACCACCACAACACCAACACCACCACAACACCACCACCACCACAACACCACCACCACCACAACACCACCACCACCACAACACCAACACCACCACAACACCACCACAACCACAACACCAACACCACCACCACCACCACCACTACACCACCACAACACCACCACAACACCACCACCACCACAACACCAACACCACCACAACACCACCACCACCACAACACCACCACCACTACCACTCCCCAGCACCACCTTAACACCAGCACCACCACCACTACCACCCCCACCACCACCATCACCACTACCACCACCACCACCACCACCACCACCACCACAACACCACCACAACACCAACACCAACACCACTACCGCCACCACAACACCACCACAACACCACTACCACCACCAACACCACAACACCACCAATACCACCACCACCACAACACCAACACCACCACCACTACCACCCCCACCACCACCACAACACCAACACCACAACACCACCACCACCATCACAACACCACTACTACCACCATCACCACAACACCACCATCACCACAACACCACCACCACCACAACACCATCATCACAACACCACTACTACCACCATCACCACAACACCACCACCGCCACCCACCAACACCACCATAACAACACCACTACCACCACCACTACCACAACACCACTACCATCACCACCACCACAACACCACCACCCCCACCACCGCCACCCACCAACTAACAGATACATCACCAGACGTTCTCTGAGCCTCCTCAGTATACAGTGTAGGTGGCATGTATTTTCTGCTCACCATGGTGACGGCTGAGCCCTGAGCACCAGCATCCCTTGCACTGGGAGTGTGCAGCATCTTCCCATCTCCGATACCAAGCCTCCGGACACATCTTGTTGGCTCATCTCTTGATATGATTCCATCTCGTGTGTGTTCTGAGACTTGGAGTGGCCGGGTAGCCCGGTCCTCCCTTCACTAACCTTTCTCTTGATAATTATCATACGAACATTAGAACAAGGTAACTGCAGAAGGCCTATTGGCCCATACGAGGCAGCTCCTATTTATAACCACCCAATCCCACTCATATACTTGTCCAACCCACGCTTGAAACAATCGAGGGACCCCACGTTACCCGGTGTGATTGGCTCCACAAATCAACAACACTGTTACCGAACCACTATTTACGCAGGTCTTTCCTAAATCTAAATTTGTCCAATTTATACCCATTGTTTCGTGTTCTGTCTTGTGTTGATACTTTTAATACCCTGTTAATATCCCCTTTGTTATGTCCATTCATCCACTTGTAAACCTCTATCATGTCACCCCTAACTCTTCGCCTTTCCAGTGATGTAATTTAAGCTTTGTTAATCTTTCTTCATATGAAAGATTTCTAATTTGGGGAATTACCTTTGTCATCCTACGCTGGACACGTTCAAGTGAATTTATATCCATTCTATAGTACGGCGACCAAAACTGAACTGCATAATCTAAATGGGGCCTAACCAGAGCAAGATATAGCTGAAGAACCACACCGGGTGTCTTGTTACTAACACTTCGATTAATAAATCCCAGTGTCCTATTTGCCTTATTACGAACATTCATGCATTGATCCTTTTGTTTTAAATTCTTACTAATCATAACTCCCAGATCCCTTTCACAATTCGACTTCGCAATCTCAACACCATCTAGCTCGTATCTTGTAACTCTATCATCATTACCTAGCCTCAGAACTTTACATTTATCAGCAAACATTCTTGCTTTATCTCTCTCCTGACCAGTGTTTTTCCTTCACCTACCTTCGTACTAAGGTTGGGGTAAGTAGGTCACTTATCCGTATGAGTCAGTGGAGGTCAGGCCCATTCATGGATACGTCAGCATTGTCCTGCACGAGATTACTTCCCTAAGCTTGCCAAAGCATGCCTATGCTTGACTACGCTTGCCTATGCTTGCCTAAGCTTGCCTAAGCTTGAGCGTACGAGACAGCTGAGCATCGTACCCATTTAAAGTTGGGAACAGGTTGAGGACGCGTCGTCCTCAAAGCCTCTAATCTATTTGTTTGACCGGATGGAGTTCATGCTTCAAGGACCAGCCAGCCCGAGGGCAACTTTGCAGGGAAGCCGCTCGAGGTAGTTCACTGGAGGTAGTTCACTGGAGGTAGTTCACTGGAGGTAGTTCACTGGAGGTAGTTCACTGGAGGTAGTTCACTGGAGGTAGTTCACTGGGGGTAGTTCACTGGAGGTAGTTCACTGGGGGTAGTTCACTGGAGGTAGTTCACTGGAGGTAGTTCACTGGAGGTAGTTCACTGGAGGTAGTTCACTGGGGGTAGTTCACTGGAGGTAGTTCACTGGAGGTAGTTCACTGGAGGTAGTTCACTGGAGGTAGTTCACTGGGGGTAGTTCACTGGAGGTAGTTCACTGGAGGTAGTTCACTGGAGGTAGTTCGCTGGAGGTAGTTCGCTGGAGGTAGTTCACTGGAGGTAGTTCACTGGAGGTAGTTCACTGGAGGTAGTTCACTGGAGGTAGTTCGCTGGAGGTAGTTCACTGGAGGTAGTTCGCTGGAGGTAGTTCGCTGGAGGTAGTTCACTGGGGGTAGTTCACTGGAGGTAGTTCACTGGAGGTAGTTCACTGGAGGTAGTTCGCTGGAGGTAGTTCACTGGAGGTAGTTCACTGGAGGTAGTTCACTGGAGGTAGTTCACTGGAGGTAGTTCACTGGAGGTAGTTCGCTGGGGGTAGTTCATTGAGGGTAGTTCACTGGAGGTAGTTCACTGGAGGTAGTTCACTGGAGGTAGTTCACTGGAGGTAGTTCACTGGAGGTAGTTCGCTGGAGGTAGTTCACTGGAGGTAGTTCGCTGGAGGTAGTTCGCTGGAGGTAGTTCACTGGGGGTAGTTCACTGGAGGTAGTTCACTGGAGGTAGTTCACTGGAGGTAGTTCACTGGAGGTAGTTCACTGGAGGTAGTTCGCTGGAGGTAGTTCACTGGACCTCATTTTTACTAATAATGATGAATTGATCAGGAACATAATGATTACAAATACCTGTTACTCAGATCACAACTTAATTGAAGTTCTGACAACCATGGGGAGTAGACCTTCAAAACCAGTCCAGATTCCCGGTGGAGGAGATTTCAGCAAATTCAACTTCAATAATAAACAGATAAACTGGGAGCAAATAAACCAGGACTTCACAGAAATAAACTGGGAAGAACAGCTAGAAAATGCAAACCTGAATCAGTGCCTGGAAAAAATAAGCTCAGTAGCACTAGAAATATGTTCAAACCGCATACCCCTAAGAAAAAAGAGAAAGAGATGCAGATTGGAACGGGAACGTCGTTCCCTATATAGGCGAAGAAAACGAATCGCGGAACAACTTGAGAGTCGCACCCTATCTCAAGAACGGCGAAGAAGGTTAGGTAGAGAAATAGAAACAATTGAACGGAAGCTACAAGAATCATACAAAACCCAGGAGAGGCAAAGAGAGCAAAAGGCCATCAGTGAAATAGAGAGAAATCCGAAATATTTTTTCTCCTATGGAAAATCAAGATCAAAAACCACATCTAGTATCGGGCCCCTGCGAAAGGGAGATGGAACTTTCACCGATGACAACAAAGAAATGAGCGAGCTACTGAGGAAGCAGTACGACTCTGTTTTCAGCGAGCCATTAAGCACACTAAAGATTGATAACCCAAATGAATTTTTCATGGATATGATACCAACATCAAATCATATATCAGACGTCACCCTATCCCCACTATATTTTGAAGAAGCCATAAACAGTATGCCTATGCACTCTGCACCAGGCCCGGATTCTTGGAATTCCATATTTATAAAGAACTGTAAAAAACCACTATCGCAGGCCCTCCACATTCTGTGGAGACAAAGCCTAGATACTGGCGTTATCCCTGACATACTAAAAACAGCAGAGATAGCACCACTTCATAAAGAAGGAAATAAGGCAGAGGCAAATAATAACAGACCGATAGCACTAACATCGCACATCATAACAAATTTTGAGAGAGTGCTAAGAAGTAAGATCACAAAATACATGGAATCACAGCATCTCTATAACCCCGGACAACATGGTTTCAGAACAGGGCGCTCTTACCTGTCACAGTTGCTGGACCACTATGATATGGCATTGGATGCTATGGAAGACAAACAAAACGCTGATGCAATTTACACAGATTTCGCAAAAGCTTTTGATAAATGTGACCATGGTGTTATTGCACATAAAATGCGTTCAAAAGGAATTACCGGAAAAATAGGCAGATGGATCTACAATTTCCTGACCAACAGAACCCAATGTGTAATAGTCAACCAAATAAAATCCAGCCCATCAACCGTGAAGAGCTCAGTCCCCCAGGGTACTGTGCTTGCTCCAGTACTTTTTCTCATCCTCATATCGGACATAGACAAGAACACAACCTATAGCACTGTATCATGCTTTGCAGATGACACTAGGATCTTCATGAGAGTAGGCAACATAGAGGACACGGCGAACCTCCAGTCAGATGTAGATCAGGTCTTTCTATGGGCTACAGAAAATAATATGGTGTTTAACGAAGATAAGTTTCAGCTCATGCGCTATGGAAAAAAATGAAAATATAAAAACGGAAACCACGTACAAAACTCAAGCAAATCATAACATAGAACGAAAAGGCAATGTAAAGGATCTGGGTGGACTCATGTCGGAAGACCTTACCTTTAATTAAAGAACACAATAAAGTAGCCGTCACAACTGCAAGAAAAATGACAGGTTGGATAACAAGAACTTTTCACACTAGAGATGCTATACCGATGATGATACTTTTCAAAACGCTTGTGCTCTCTAGAGTGGAGTACTGCTGCACAATGACAGCACCTTTCAAAGCTGGAGAAATTGCTGACCTGGAGAGCGTGCAGAGATCCTTTACTGCTAGAATCCACTCAGTAAAACATCTAAACTATTGGGACCGACTAAAGAGCATAAACTGTACTCCCTTGAACGCAGGCGGGAGAGATACATAATAATTTACACGTGGAAAATATTAGAGGGGGCTGGTTCCAAACCTGCACACAGAAATAACATCACATGAGACCAGAAGACATGGCAGGATGTGCAGAATACCCCCGTTGAAAAACAGAGGTGCAACTAGTACTCTGAGAGAGAACTCTATCAACATCAGAGGCCCGAGACTGTTCAACACGCTTCCACTACACATAAGGGGCATAACTGGCCGACCCCTCACAGTGTTCAAGAGAGAACTGGATAAGCACCTCCAAAGGATACCTGATCAACCAGGCTGTGACTCATACGTCAGGCTGCGAGCAGCCGCGTCCAACAGCCTGGTTGATCAGTCCAGCAACCAGGAGGCCTGGTCGACGACCGGGCCGCGGGGACGCTAAGCCCCGGAAGCACCTTAAGGTAACCTCAAGGTAAGGAGGTAGTTCGCTGGAGGTAGTTCGTTGGAGGTAGTTCGCTGGAGGTAGTTCGTTGGAGGTAGTTCGCTGGAGGTAGTTTGCTGGAGGTAGTTCGTGCCTTTCACCAACCAACTTACACCAACCGGTTCTCAGTAACCGGACAGGACCGAACCGGACACCAACCGGTTCTCAGAATAGTGACAAAGATACTGAAACACGGGTAGCGAGGACCGTAGACTTCTCACTGTGTCTCGCTGGCACATTGGCTGATGTCTCATGTTGATGAACACACCTGATCTCTGAACACACCTGAGCACTGGACACACCTGAGCTCTGAACACACCTGATCTCTGAACACACCTGAGCTCTGAACGCACCTGAGTACTGAACACATCTGATCTCAGGAACACACCTGAGCTCTGAACACACCTGGACACTGAACACACCTGATCTCTGAACACACCTGAGCTCTGAACACACCTGAGCACTGAACACACCTGAGCCCTGAACACACCTGAGCACTGGACACACCTGATCTCTGAACACACCTGAGCTCTGGACACACCTGAGCATTGAACACACCTGATCTCTGAACACACCTGAGCACTGAACACACACCTGAGCACTGAACACACCTGAGCACTGAACGCACCTGAGCTCTGAACACACCTGAGCTCTGAACACACCTGAGCACTGAACACACATCTGAGCACTGAACACACCTGAGTACTGAACACACCTGAGCTCTGAACACACCTGAGCTCTGAACACACCTGAGCACTGAACATACACCTGAGCACTGAACACACTTGAACACTGAACACACACCTGAGCACTGAACACACATGAGCATAGAACACACCTGAGCACTGAACACACCTGAGCTCTGAACACACCTGAGGACTGAACACACCTGAGCACTGAACACACACCTGAGCACTGAACACACCTGAGCACTGAACACACACCTGAGCACTGAACACACGTGAGCTCTGAACACACCTGAGCTCTGAATACACCTGAGCACTGAACCCACCTGAGCACTGAACACACACCTGAGCACTGAACACACCTGAGCTCTGAACACACCTGAGCACTGAACATACCTGAGCACTGAACACACTTGAGCACTGAACACACACCTGAGCACTGAACACACCTGAGCACTGAACACACCAGAGCACTGAACACACCTGAACTCTGAATACATCTGAGCACTGAACACACCTGAGCACTGAACACACCTGAGCACTGAACCCACCTGAACTATGAACACACCTGAGCACTGAACACACCTGAGCACTGAACACACCTGAGCACTGAACACACCTGAGCACTGAACACATCTGAAAACTGAACACACCTGAGCACTGAACACATCTAAGCACTGAACACACCTGACCTCTGAACACACCTGAGCACTGAGCACTGAACACACATGAGCACTGAACAAACCTGAGCACTGAACACACCTGAGCACTGAACACACCTGAGCACTGAACACACCTGAGCACTCAACACACCTGAGCACTGAACACACACCTGAGCACCGAACACACACACCTGAGCACTGAACACACCTGAGCAACGAACACACACACCTGAGCACTGAACACACCTGAGCACTGAACACACACCTGAGCACTGAACACACCTGAGCACTGAACACACACCTGATCACTGAACACACACCTGCGCACTGAATACACACCTGAGCACTGAACACACACCTGAGCACTGAACACACATGAGCACAGAACACACCTGAGCACTGAACACACCTGAGCTCTGAACACACCTGAGGACTGAACACACCTGAGCACTGAACACACACCTTAGCACTGAACACACTTGAGCACTGAACACACACCTGAGCACTGAACACACCTGAGCTCTGAACACACCTGAGCTCTGAATACACCTGAGCACTGAACCCACCAGAGCACTGAACACACCTGAGCTCTGAACACACCTGAGCACTGAACATACCTGAGCACTGAACACACTTGAGCACTGAACACACACCTGAGCACTGAACACACCTGAGCACTGAACACAACTGACCACTGAACCCACCTGAACTATGAACACACCTGAGCACTGAACACAGGTGTGAACACAGGTGTGAACACAGGTGTTCAGGTGTGTTCAGTGACCTGAGCACTGAACACACCTGAACTCTGAATACATCTGAGCACTGAACACACCTGAGCACTGAACACACCTGACCACTGAACCCACCTGAACTATGAACACACCTGAGCACTGAACACACCTGAGCACTGAACACACCTGAGTACTGAACACACCTGAGCACTGAACACATCTGAAAACTGAACACACCTGAACACTGAACACATCTGAGCACTGAACACACCTGAGCTCTGAACACATTTGAGCACTGAGCACTGAACACACATGAGCACTGAACAAACCTGAGCACTGAACACACCTGAGCACTGAACACACCTGAGCACTGAACACACCTGAGCACTCAACACACCTGAGCACTGAACACACACCTGAGCACCGAACACACACACCTGAGCACTCAACACACCTGAGCACTGAACACACACCTGAGCACCGAACACACACACCTGAGCACTGAACACACCTGAGCACCGAACACACACACCTGAGCACTGAACACACCTGAGCACTGAACACACACCTGAGCACTGAACACACCTGAGCACTGAACACACACCTGATCACTGAACACACACCTGCGCACTGAATACACACCTGAGCACTGAACACACACCTGAGCACTGAACACACATGAGCACAGAACACACCTGAGCACTGAACACACCTGAGCTCTGAACACACCTGAGGACTGAACACACCTGAGCACTGAACACACACCTTAGCACTGAACACACTTGAGCACTGAACACACACCTGAGCACTGAACACACCTGAGCTCTGAACACACCTGAGCTCTGAATACACCTGAACACTGAACCCACCAGAGCACTGAACACACCTGAGCTCTGAACACACCTGAGCACTGAACATACCTGAGCACTGAACACACTTGAGCACTGAACACACACCTGAGCACTGAACACACCTGAGCACTGAACACACCTGAGCACTGAACACACCTGAACTCTGAATACATCTGAGCACTGAACACACCTGAGCACTGAACACACCTGACCACTGAACCCACCTGAACTATGAACACACCTGAGCACTGAACACACCTGAGCACTGAACACACCTGAGTACTGAACACACCTGAGCACTGAACACATCTGAAAACTGAACACACCTGAACACTGAACACATCTGAGCACTGAACACACCTGAGCTCTGAACACACCTGAGCACTGAGCACTGAACACACATGAGCACTGAACACACCTGAGCACTGAACACACCTGAGCACTGAACACACCTGAGCACTGAACACACCTGAGCACTCAACACACCTGAGCACTGAACACACACCTGAGCACCGAACACACACACCTGAGCACTGAACACACCTGAGCACCGAACACACACACCTGAGCACTGAACACACCTGAGCACTGAACACACACCTGAGCACTGAACACACCTGAGCACTGAACACACACCTGATCACTGAACACACACCTGAGCACTGAACACACACCTGAGCACTGAACACTCACCTGAGCACTGAACACACACACCTGAGCACTGAACACACTCCTGAGAACTGAATACATACCTGAGCACTGAACTCACACACCTGAGCACTGAGCACACACCTGAGCACTGAACACACACCTGAGCACTCAACACACATCTGAGCACTCAACACAAACCTGAGCACTGAGCACATCTGAGCACTGAACACACACCTTAGCACTGAACACACATCTGAGTACTGAACTCATCTGAGCACTGAACACACCTGAGCACTGAACACACACCTGAGCACTGAACACACACCTGAGCACTGAACACACATCTTAGCACTGAACACACCTGAACATTGAACACACACCTGAGCACTGAACACACACCTGAGAACTGAACACACACCTGAGCATTGAACACACCTGAATACTGATCACACACCTGAGCACTGAACACACACCTGAGCACTGAACACACCTGAGCACTAAACACACACCTGAGCACTGAACACATCTGAGCACTGAACACAACTGAGCTCTGAACACACCTGAACACTGAACACATCTGAGCTCTGAACACACCTGAACACTGAACACACCTGAGCACTGAACACACACCTGAGCACTGAACACACCTGAGCTTTGAACACACACCTGAGCACTGAACACACCTGAGCTCTGAACACACCTCAGCACTGAAGACATCTGAGCAATGAACACACCTGAGCAATGAACACACACCTGAGCTCTGAACACACCTGAGCACTGAACACACACCTCAGCACTGAACACATCTGAGCACGCACCTGAGCACTGAACACACCTGAGCACTGAACACACATCTGAGCACTGAACACACCTGAGCACTGAACACACACCTGAGAACTGAACACACACCTGAGCACTGAACACACCTGAGCACTGATCACACACATGAGCACTGAACACACACCTGAGCACTGAACACACCTGAGCACTAAACACGCACCTGAGCACTGAACACACCTGAGCTCTGAACACACCTGAGCACTGAACACACCTGAGCACTGAACACACCTGAGCTCTGAACCACACACATGAGCTCTGAACACACAATTGAGCACTGAACACACACCTGAGCACTAAACACACACCTGAGCACTGAACACACCTGAGCTCTGAACACACCTGAGCTCTGAATACACCTGAGCACTGAACCCACCAGAGCACTGAACACACCTGAGCTCTGAACACACCTGAGCACTGAACATACCTGAGCACTGAACACACTTGAGCACTGAACACACACCTGAGCACTGAACACACCTGAGCACTGAACACAACTGACCACTGAACCCACCTGAACTATGAACACACCTGAGCACTGAACACAGGTGTGAACACAGGTGTGAACACAGGTGTTCAGGTGTGTTCAGTGACCTGAGCACTGAACACACCTGAACTCTGAATACATCTGAGCACTGAACACACCTGAGCACTGAACACACCTGACCACTGAACCCACCTGAACTATGAACACACCTGAGCACTGAACACACCTGAGCACTGAACACACCTGAGTACTGAACACACCTGAGCACTGAACACATCTGAAAACTGAACACACCTGAACACTGAACACATCTGAGCACTGAACACACCTGAGCTCTGAACACATTTGAGCACTGAGCACTGAACACACATGAGCACTGAACAAACCTGAGCACTGAACACACCTGAGCACTGAACACACCTGAGCACTGAACACACCTGAGCACTCAACACACCTGAGCACTGAACACACACCTGAGCACCGAACACACACACCTGAGCACTCAACACACCTGAGCACTGAACACGCACCTGAGCACCGAACACACACACCTGAGCACTGAACACACCTGAGCACCGAACACACACACCTGAGCACTGAACACACCTGAGCACTGAACACACACCTGAGCACTGAACACACCTGAGCACTGAACACACACCTGATCACTGAACACACACCTGCGCACTGAATACACACCTGAGCACTGAACACACACCTGAGCACTGAACACACATGAGCACAGAACACACCTGAGCACTGAACACACCTGAGCTCTGAACACACCTGAGGACTGAACACACCTGAGCACTGAACACACACCTTAGCACTGAACACACTTGAGCACTGAACACACACCTGAGCACTGAACACACCTGAGCTCTGAACACACCTGAGCTCTGAATACACCTGAGCACTGAACCCACCAGAGCACTGAACACACCTGAGCTCTGAACACACCTGAGCACTGAACATACCTGAGCACTGAACACACTTGAGCACTGAACACACACCTGAGCACTGAACACACCTGAGCACTGAACACACCTGAGCACTGAACACACCTGAACTCTGAATACATCTGAGCACTGAACACACCTGAGCACTGAACACACCTGACCACTGAACCCACCTGAACTATGAACACACCTGAGCACTGAACACACCTGAGCACTGAACACACCTGAGTACTGAACACACCTGAGCACTGAACACATCTGAAAACTGAACACACCTGAACACTGAACACATCTGAGCACTGAACACACCTGAGCTCTGAACACACCTGAGCACTGAGCACTGAACACACATGAGCACTGAACACACCTGAGCACTGAACACACCTGAGCACTGAACACACCTGAGCACTGAACACACCTGAGCACTCAACACACCTGAGCACTGAACACACACCTGAGCACCGAACACACACACCTGAGCACTGAACACACCTGAGCACCGAACACACACACCTGAGCACTGAACACACCTGAGCACTGAACACACACCTGAGCACTGAACACACCTGAGCACTGAACACACACCTGATCACTGAACACACACCTGAGCACTGAACACACACCTGAGCACTGAACACTCACCTGAGCACTGAACACACACACCTGAGCACTGAACACACTCCTGAGAACTGAATACATACCTGAGCACTGAACTCACACACCTGAGCACTGAGCACACACCTGAGCACTGAACACACACCTGAGCACTCAACACACATCTGAGCACTCAACACAAACCTGAGCACTGAGCACATCTGAGCACTGAACACACACCTTAGCACTGAACACACATCTGAGTACTGAACTCATCTGAGCACTGAACACACCTGAGCACTGAACACACACCTGAGCACTGAACACACACCTGAGCACTGAACACACATCTTAGCACTGAACACACCTGAACATTGAACACACACCTGAGCACTGAACACACACCTGAGAACTGAACACACACCTGAGCATTGAACACACCTGAATACTGATCACACACCTGAGCACTGAACACACACCTGAGCACTGAACACACCTGAGCACTAAACACACACCTGAGCACTGAACACACCTGAGCACTGAACACAACTGAGCTCTGAACACACCTGAACACTGAACACATCTGAGCTCTGAACACACCTGAACACTGAACACACCTGAGCACTGAACACACACCTGAGCACTGAACACACCTGAGCTTTGAACACACACCTGAGCACTGAACACACCTGAGCTCTGAACACACCTCAGCACTGAAGACATCTGAGCAATGAACACACCTGAGCAATGAACACACACCTGAGCTCTGAACACACCTGAGCACTGAACACACACCTCAGCACTGAACACATCTGAGCACGCACCTGAGCACTGAACACACCTGAGCACTGAACACACATCTGAGCACTGAACACACCTGAGCACTGAACACACACCTGAGAACTGAACACACACCTGAGCACTGAACTCACCTGAGCACTGATCACACACATGAGCACTGAACACACACCTGAGCACTGAACACACCTGAGCACTAAACACGCACCTGAGCACTGAACACACCTGAGCTCTGAACACACCTGAGCACTGAACACACCTGAGCACTGAACACACCTGAGCTCTGAACCACACACATGAGCTCTGAACACACAATTGAGCACTGAACACACACCTGAGCACTAAACACACACCTGAGCACTGAACACACCTGAGCTCTGAACACACCTGAGCTCTGAATACACCTGAGCACTGAACCCACCAGAGCACTGAACACACCTGAGCTCTGAACACACCTGAGCACTGAACATACCTGAGCACTGAACACACTTGAGCACTGAACACACACCTGAGCACTGAACACACCTGAGCACTGAACACAACTGACCACTGAACCCACCTGAACTATGAACACACCTGAGCACTGAACACAGGTGTGAACACAGGTGTGAACACAGGTGTTCAGGTGTGTTCAGTGACCTGAGCACTGAACACACCTGAACTCTGAATACATCTGAGCACTGAACACACCTGAGCACTGAACACACCTGACCACTGAACCCACCTGAACTATGAACACACCTGAGCACTGAACACACCTGAGCACTGAACACACCTGAGTACTGAACACACCTGAGCACTGAACACATCTGAAAACTGAACACACCTGAACACTGAACACATCTGAGCACTGAACACACCTGAGCTCTGAACACATTTGAGCACTGAGCACTGAACACACATGAGCACTGAACAAACCTGAGCACTGAACACACCTGAGCACTGAACACACCTGAGCACTGAACACACCTGAGCACTCAACACACCTGAGCACTGAACACACACCTGAGCACCGAACACACACACCTGAGCACTCAACACACCTGAGCACTGAACACACACCTGAGCACCGAACACACACACCTGAGCACTGAACACACCTGAGCACCGAACACACACACCTGAGCACTGAACACACCTGAGCACTGAACACACACCTGAGCACTGAACACACCTGAGCACTGAACACACACCTGATCACTGAACACACACCTGCGCACTGAATACACACCTGAGCACTGAACACACACCTGAGCACTGAACACACATGAGCACAGAACACACCTGAGCACTGAACACACCTGAGCTCTGAACACACCTGAGGACTGAACACACCTGAGCACTGAACACACACCTTAGCACTGAACACACTTGAGCACTGAACACACACCTGAGCACTGAACACACCTGAGCTCTGAACACACCTGAGCTCTGAATACACCTGAGCACTGAACCCACCAGAGCACTGAACACACCTGAGCTCTGAACACACCTGAGCACTGAACATACCTGAGCACTGAACACACTTGAGCACTGAACACACACCTGAGCACTGAACACACCTGAGCACTGAACACACCTGAGCACTGAACACACCTGAACTCTGAATACATCTGAGCACTGAACACACCTGAGCACTGAACACACCTGACCACTGAACCCACCTGAACTATGAACACACCTGAGCACTGAACACACCTGAGCACTGAACACACCTGAGTACTGAACACACCTGAGCACTGAACACATCTGAAAACTGAACACACCTGAACACTGAACACATCTGAGCACTGAACACACCTGAGCTCTGAACACACCTGAGCACTGAGCACTGAACACACATGAGCACTGAACACACCTGAGCACTGAACACACCTGAGCACTGAACACACCTGAGCACTGAACACACCTGAGCACTCAACACACCTGAGCACTGAACACACACCTGAGCACCGAACACACACCCCTGAGCACTGAACACACCTGAGCACCGAACACACACACCTGAGCACTGAACACACCTGAGCACTGAACACACACCTGAGCACTGAACACACCTGAGCACTGAACACACACCTGATCACTGAACACACACCTGAGCACTGAACACACACCTGAGCACTGAACACTCACCTGAGCACTGAACACACACACCTGAGCACTGAACACACTCCTGAGAACTGAATACATACCTGAGCACTGAACTCACACACCTGAGCACTGAGCACACACCTGAGCACTGAACACACACCTGAGCACTCAACACACATCTGAGCACTCAACACAAACCTGAGCACTGAGCACATCTGAGCACTGAACACACACCTTAGCACTGAACACACATCTGAGTACTGAACTCATCTGAGCACTGAACACACCTGAGCACTGAACACACACCTGAGCACTGAACACACACCTGAGCACTGAACACACATCTTAGCACTGAACACACCTGAACATTGAACACACACCTGAGCACTGAACACACACCTGAGAACTGAACACACACCTGAGCATTGAACACACCTGAATACTGATCACACACCTGAGCACTGAACACACACCTGAGCACTGAACACACCTGAGCACTAAACACACACCTGAGCACTGAACACACCTGAGCACTGAACACAACTGAGCTCTGAACACACCTGAACACTGAACACATCTGAGCTCTGAACACACCTGAACACTGAACACACCTGAGCACTGAACACACACCTGAGCACTGAACACACCTGAGCTTTGAACACACACCTGAGCACTGAACACACCTGAGCTCTGAACACACCTCAGCACTGAAGACATCTGAGCAATGAACACACCTGAGCAATGAACACACACCTGAGCTCTGAACACACCTGAGCACTGAACACACACCTCAGCACTGAACACATCTGAGCACGCACCTGAGCACTGAACACACCTGAGCACTGAACACACATCTGAGCACTGAACACACCTGAGCACTGAACACACACCTGAGAACTGAACACACACCTGAGCACTGAACACACCTGAGCACTGATCACACACATGAGCACTGAACACACACCTGAGCACTGAACACACCTGAGCACTAAACACGCACCTGAGCACTGAACACACCTGAGCTCTGAACACACCTGAGCACTGAACATACCTGAGCACTGAACACACCTGAGCTCTGAACCACACACATGAGCTCTGAACACACAATTGAGCACTGAACACACACCTGAGCACTAAACACACACCTGAGCACTGAACACACCTGAGCTCTGAACACACCTGAGGTCTAAACACACACCTGAGCTCTGAACACACACCTGAGCACTGAACACACACCTGAGCTATGAACCACACACCTGATCTCTGAATACACACCTGAGCACTGAACACACACCTGAGCACTGAACACAATTGAGCTCTGAACACACCTGAGCACTGAACACACCTGAGCACTGAACACACCTGAGCACTCAACACACACCTGAGCACTGAACACAATTGAGCTCTGAACATACCTGAGCACTGAACACACCTGAGCACTGAACACACCTGAGCACTCAACACACCTGGGCACCAGAGAGGACGGTCCCCTGAGAACTAAGTCCCCCAACCACTTGGACTGGACAGTAGAGCGACGGCCTCGTAGGGGGGCCTCGTAGCCTGGTGGATAGCGCGCAGGACTCGTAATTCTGTGGCGCGGGTTCGATTCCCGCACGAGGCAGAAACAAATGGGCAAAGTTTCTTTCACCCTGAATGCCCCTGTTACCTAGCAGTAAATAGGTACCTGGGAGTTAGTCAGCTGTCACGGGCTGCTTCCTGGGGGTGGAGGCCTGGTCGAGGACCGGGCCGCGGGGACACTAAAAAAAAGCCCCGAAATCATCTCAAGATAACCTCAAGATAACGGCCTCGCGTCATGCAGGTCGGCGTTCAATCCCCGACCGTCCACAAGTGGTTGGGCACCATTCCTTCCCCCCGTCCCATCCCTAATCCTCATGCTGACCCCTTCCCAGTGCTTGACTGACCTGCATATGATCCACTCAGCTGTAGTGGGCACCATCCTTGCCCCAGAGTGTGCACATTACTTCCCCCCCACACACACACAGTGGACTCGTCCACCCTCAAGCTCAGAATCCACTGACCAGCCGATCAATGACTGGTTTTGATTGGAGAGCGTATCATCGCATCCCCCACTCACCATCAGACTCTCCCACTCACTGTCAGACTCTCCCACTCACCATCACACTCTCCCACTCACCATCAGACTCTCCCACTCACCATCAGACACTCCCACTCACCATCAGACTCTCCCACTCACCATCAGACACTCCCACTCACCATCAGACTCTCCCACTCACCATCAGACTCTCCCACTCACCATCAGACTCTCCCACTCACTGTCAGACTCTCCCACTCACCATCAGACTCTCCCACTCACTGTCAGACTCTCCCACTCACCATCAGACTCTCCCACTCACCATCAGACACTCCCACTCACCATCAGACTCTCCCACTCACCATCAGACTCTCCCACTCACCATCAGACACTCCCACTCACCATCAGACACTCCCACTCACCATCAGACACTGCCACTCACCATCAGACACTGACACTCACCATCAGACACTGCCACTCACCATCAGACACTGCCACTCACCATCAGACACTGACACTCACCATCAGATTCTCCCACTCACCATCAGACACTGCCACTCACCATCAGACACTGCCACTCACCATCAGACACTGCCACTCACCATCAGACACTGCCACTCACCATCAGACACTGCCACTCACCATCAGACACTGCCACTCACCATCAGACACTGCCACTCACCATCAGACACTCCCACTCACCATCAGACACTGCCACTCACCATCAGACTCTCCCACTCACCATCAGACTCTCCCACTCACCATCAGACTCTCCCACTCACCATCAGATTCTCCCACTCACCATCAGACACTCCCACTCACCATCAGACTCTCCCACTCACCATCAGACTCTCCCACTCACCATCAGACACTCCCACTCACCATCAGACACTCCCACTCACCATCAGACACTGCCACTCACCATCAGACACTGCCACTCACCATCAGACACTGCCACTCACCCTCAGACACTGCCACTCACCATCAGACACTGCCACTCACCATCAGACACTGACACTCACCATCAGACACTGACACTCACCATCAGACTCTCCCACTCACCATCAGACACTCCCACTCACCATCAGACACTGCCACTCACCATCAGACACTGACACTCACCATCAGACTCTCCCACTCACCATCAGACACTGCCACTCACCATCAGACACTCCCACTCACCATCAGACACTCCCACTCACCCTCAGACACTGACACTCACCATCAGACACTCCCACACACCATCAGACACTGCCACTCACCATCAGACACTGCCACTCACCATCAGACACTGACGCTCACCATCAGACACTGCCACTCACCATCAGACACTGACGCTCACCATCAGACACTGACACTCACCATCAGACACTGACACTCACCATCAGACACTGACACTCACCATCAGACACTGCCACTCACCATCAGACACTGACGCTCACCATCAGACACTGACACTCACCATCAGACTCTCCCACTCACCATCAGACACTGCCACTCACCATCAGACACTGACACTCACCATCAGACACTGACACTCACCATCAGACACTGACACTCACCATCAGACTCTCCCACTCACCATCAGACACTGACACTCACCATCAGACACTGACACTCACCATCAGACACTGACACTCACCATCAGACACTGCCACTCACCATCAGACACTGCCACTCACCATCAGACACTGACGCTCACCATCAGACTCTCCCACTCACCATCAGACACTGCCACTCACTATCAGACACTGACACTCACCATCAGACACTGACACTCACCATCAGACACTGCCACTCACCATCAGACACTGACGCTCACCATCAGACACTGACAATCACCATCAGACACTGACACTCACCATCAGACACTGCCACTCACCATCAGACACTCCCACTCACCATCAGACACTGCCACTCACCATCAGACACTGACACTCACCATCAGACACTGACACTCACCATCAGACACTGACACTCACCATCAGACACTGCCACTCACCATCAGACACTGACGCTAACCATCAGACACTGACACTCACCATCAGACACTGACACTCACCATCAGACACTGCCACTCACCATCAGACATTGACGCTCACCATCAGACACTGACACTCACCATCAGACACTGCCACTCACCATCAGACACTGACACTCACCATCAGACACTCCCACTCACCATCAGACACTGACGCTCACCATCAGACACTGACACTCACCATCAGACACTCCCACTCACCATCAGACACTGCCACTCACCATCAGACACTGACACTCACCATCAGACACTCCCACTCACCATCAGACACTGACACTCACCATCAGACACTGCCACTCACCATCAGACACTGCCACTCACCATCAGACACTGCCACTCACCATCAGACTCTCCCACTCACCATCAGACACTCCCACTCACCATCAGACTCTCCCACTCACCATCAGACACTCCCACACACCATCAGACACTCCCTCTCACCATCAAACACTGCCACTCACCATCAGACACTCCCACTCACCATCAGACACTCCCAATCACCATCAGACACTGACACTCACCATCAGACACTGCCACTCACCATCACACACTGACACTCACCATCACACACTGACACTCACCATCAGACACTCCCACTCACCATCAGACACTCCCACTCACCATCAGACACTGACACTCACCATCAGACACTGACACTCACCATCAGACACTGACACTCACCATCAGACACTGACACTCACCATCAGACACTGACACTCACCATCAGACACTCCCACTCACCATCAGACACTGACACTCACCATCAGACACTGCCACTCACCATCAGACACTGACACTCACCATCAGACACTGACACTCACCATCAGACACTGACACTCACCATCACACACTGACACTCACCATCAGACACTCCCACTCACCATCAGACACTGACACTCACCATCAGACACTGCCACTTACCATCACACACTGACACTCACCATCAGACACTGCCACTCACCATCAGACACTGACACTCACCATCAGACACTGCCACTCACCATCAGACACTGACACTCACCATCAGACACTGCCACTCACCATCAGACACTGCCACTCACCATCAGACACTGACACTCACCATCAGACACTGACACTCACCATCAGACACTGCCACTCACCATCACACACTGACACTCACCATCAGACACTGCCACTCACCATCAGACACTGACACTCACCATCAGACACTGCCACTCACCATCAGACACTGCCACTCACCATCAGACACTCCCACTCACCATCAGACACTGGCACTCACCATCAGACACTGACACTCACCATTAGACACTGACACTCACCATCAGACACTCCCACTCACCATCAGACACTCCCACTCACCATCAGACACTGCCACTCACCATCAGACACTCCCACTCACCATCAGACACTCCCACTCACCATCAGACACTCCCACTCACCATCAGACACTCCCACTCACCATCAGACACTGACACTCACCATCAGACACTCCCACTCACCATCAGACACTCCCACTCACCATCAGACACTCCCACTCACCATCAGACACTGCCACTCACCTACACACACTCAGGTGACGTCAATGGGCCACGTATCCCGCATCTGGGTAAATCCAAATAGCTGAGTGACGTCATTCACTCTGGGTTGTCTAACTCGTCAGAACACAAGTTTAAGTGGATCCCAACCCGTCCCTGTGGGCGGTAGTGGACCCCAACCCGTCCCTGTGGGTGGTAGTGGACCCCAACCCGTCCCTGTGGGCGGTAGTGGACCCCAACCCGTCCCTGTGGGCGGTAGTGGACCCCAACCCGTCCCTGTGGGCGGTAGTGGACCCCAACCCGTCCCTGTGGTCGGTAGTGGACCCCAACCCGTCCCTGTGGTCGGTAGTGGACCCCAACCCGTCCCTGTGGTCGGTAGTGGACCCCAACCCGTCCCTGTGGGCGGTAGTGGACCCCAACCCGTCCCTGTGGGCGGCAGTGGACCCCAACCCGTCCCTGTGGGCGGTAGTGGACCCCAACCCATCCCTGTGGGCGGTAGTGGACCCCAACCCGTCCCTGTGGGCGGCAGTGGACCCCAACCCGTCCCTGTGGGCGGTAGTGGACCCCAACCCATCCCTGTGGGCGGTAGTGGACCCCAACCCGTCCCTGTGGGCGGCAGTGGACCCCAACCCATCCCTGTGGGCGGTAGTGGACCCCAACCCGTCCCTGTGGGCGGCAGTGGACCCCAACCCGTCCCTGTGGGCGGTAGTGGACCCCAACCCGTCCCTGTGGGCGGCAGTGGACCCCAACCCGTCCCTGTGGGCGGCAGTGGGCCCCAACCCGTCCCTGTGGGCGGTAGTGGACCCCAACCCGTCCCTGTGGGCGGTAGTGGACCCCAACCCGTCCCTGTGGGCGGCAGTGGACCCCAACCCGTCCCTGTGGGCGGCAGTGGACCCCAACCTGTCCCTGTGGGCGGCAGTGGACCCCAACCCGTCCCTGTGGGCGGTAGTGGACCCCAACCCGTCCCTGTGGGCGGCAGTGGACCCCAACCCGTCCCTCTGGGCGGTAGTGGACCCCAACCCGTCCCTGTGGGCGGTAGTGGACCCCAACCCGTCCCTGTGAGCGGTAGTGGACCCCAACCCGTCCCTCTGGGCGGTAGTGGACCCCAACCCGTCCCTGTGGGTGGTAGTGAACCCCAACCCGTCCCTGTGGGCGGTAGTGGACCCCAACCCGTCCCTGTGGGCGGTAGTGGACCCCAACCCGTCCCTGTGGGCGGCAGTGGACCCCAACCCGTCCCTCTGGGCGGTAGTGGACCCCAACCCGTCCCTGTGGGCAGTAGTGGACCCCAACCCGTCCCTGTGAGCGGTAGTGGACCCCAACCCGTCCCTCTGGGCGGTAGTGGACCCCAACCCGTCCCTGTGGGTGGTAGTGAACCCCAACCCGTCCCTGTGGGCGGTAGTGGACCCCAACCCGTCCCTCTGGGCGGTAGTGGACCCCAACCCGTCCCTGTGGGTGGTAGTGGACCCCAACCTGTCCCTGTGAGCGGTAGTGGACCCCAACCCGTCCCTGTGGGTGGTAGTGGACCCCAACCCGTCCCTGTGGGTGGTAGTGGACCCCAACCCGTCCCTGTGAGCGGTAGTGGACCCCAACCCGTCCCTGTGGGTGGTAGTGGACCCCAACCCGTCCCTGTGAGCGGTAGTGGACCCCAACCCGTCCCTGTGGGTGGTAGTAGACCCCAACCCGTCCCTGTGGGTGGTAGTGGACCCCAACCCGTCCCTTTGAGCGGTAGTGGACCCCAACCCGTCCCTGTGGGTGGTAGTGGACCCCAACCCGTCTCTTTGGGCGGTAGTGGACCCCAACCCGTCCCTGTGGGTGGTAGTGGACCCCAACCCGTCCCTATGGGCGGTATGGACCCCAACCCGTCCCTGTGAGCGGTAGTGGACCCCAACCCGTCCCTGTGGGTGGTAGTGGACCCCAACCCGTCCCTGTGGGTGGTAGTGGACCCCAACCCATCCCTGTGGGTGGTATGGACCCCACCCCGTCCCTGCGGGCGGTAGTGGACCCCAACCCGTCCCTGTGGGTGGTAGTGGACCCCATACTCCTCCTGTGGGTGGTAGTGGACCCCATACTCCTCCTGTGGGTGGTAGTGTACCCCATACTCCTCCTGTGGGCGGTAGTGGACCCCATACTCCTCCTGTGGGTGGTAGTGGACCCCATACTCCTCCTGTGGCCGGTAGTGGACCCCATACTCCTCCTGTGGGTGGTAGTGGACCCCATACTCCTCCTGTGGGTGGTAGTGGACCCCAGACTCCTCCTGTGGGTGGTAGTGGACCCCATACTCCTCCTGTGGGTGGTAGTGGACCCCATACTCTTCATGTGGGTGGTAGTGGACCCCATACTCCTCCTGTGGGTGGTAGTGGACCCCATACTCTTCATGTGGGTGGTAGTGGACCCCATACTCCTCCTGTGGCCGGTAGTGGACCCCATACTCCTCCTGTGGGCGGTAGTGGACCCCATACTCCTCCTGTGGGCGGTAGTGGACCCCATACTCCTCCTGTGGGCGGTTTGTTAAAGGTTACTGAGCCACATAATGGGTTCAGGAAATGAACCCCAAAATTTATTTCGCTTAAAAGGTTACAGTCTTGATGAGCAAGTAACACAGTTACAGTGTTGATGAGCAAGTAACACAGTTACAGTGTTGATGAGCAATTAACGCAGTTACAGTCTTGATGAGCAAGTAACGCAGTTACAGTCTTGATGAGCAAGTAACACAGTTACAGTCTTGATGAGCAAGTAACGTAGTTACAGCCTTGATGAGCAAGTAACACAGTTACAGTCTTGATGAGCAAGTAACACAGTTACAGCCTTGATGAGCAAGTAACACAGTTACAGTCTTGATGAGCAAGTAACGCAGTTACAGTCTTGATGAGCAAGTAACACAATTACAGCCTTGATGAGCAAGTAACACAGTTACAGTCTTGATGAGCAAGTAACACAGTTACAGTCTTGATGAGCAAGTAACACAGTTACAGCCTTGATGAGCAAGTAACACAGTTACAGTCTTGATGAGCAAGTAACGCAGTTACAGCCTTGATGAGCAAGTAACACAGTTACAGTCTTGATGAGCAAGTAACACAGTTACAGTCTTGATAAGCAAGTAACACAGTTACAGCCTTGATGAGCAAGTAACACAGTTACAGTCTTGATGAGCAAGTAACACAGTTACAGTCTTGATGAGCAAGTAACACAGTTACAGTGTTGATGAGCAAGTAACACAGTTACAGTCTTGATGAGCAAGTAACACAGTTACAGCCTTGATGAGCAAGTAACACAGTTACAGTCTTGATGAGCAAGTAACACAGTTACAGCCTTGATGAGCAAGTAACACAGTTACAGTCTTGATGAGCAAGTAACACAGTTACAGCCTTGATGAGCAAGTAACACAGTTACAGTCTTGATGAGCAAGTAACACAGTTACAGTCTTGATGAGCAAGTAACACAGTTACAGTCTTGATGAGCAAGTAACACAGTTACAGCCTTGATGAGCAAGTAACACAGTTACAGTCTTGATGAGCAAGTAACACAGTTACAGTCTTGATGAGCAAGCAACACATTTACAGTCTTGATGAGCAAGTAACGTAGTTACAGCCTTGATGAGCAAGTAACACAGTTACAGCCTTGATGAGCAAGTAACGTAGTTACAGCCTTGATGAGCAAGTAACACAGTTACAGCCTTGATGAGCAAGTAACGCAGTTACAGCCTTGATGAGCAAGTAACACAGTTACAGGCTTGATGAGCAAGTAACGCAGTTACAGTCTTGATGAGCAAGTAACACAGTTACAGTCTTGATGAGCAAGTAACACATTTACAGTCTTGATGAGCAAGTAACGTAGTTACAGCCTTGATGAGCAAGTAACGTAGTTACAGCCTTGATGAGCAAGTAACGCAGTTACAGCCTTGATGAGCAAGTAACACAGTTACAGCCTTGATGAGCAAGTAACACAGTTACAGTCTTGATGAGCAAGTATCGTAGTTACAGTCTTGATGAGCAAGTAACACAGTTACAGTCTTGATGAGCAAGTAACGTAGTTACAGCCTTGATGAGCAAGTAACACAGTTACAGTCTTGATGAGCAAGTAACGTAGTTACAGTCTTGATGAGCAAGTAACACAGTTACAGTCTTGATGAGCAAGTAACGTAGTTACAGCCTTGATGAGCAAGTAACACAGTTACAGTCTTGATGAGCAAGTAACGTAGTTACAGTCTTGATGAGCAAGTAACACAGTTACAGTCTTGATGAGCAAGTAACGTAGTTACAGCCTTGATGAGCAAGTAACACAGTTACAGTCTTGATGAGCAAGTAACGTAGTTACAGCCTTGATGAGCAAGTAACACAGTTACAGTCTTGATGAGCAAGTAACACAGTTACAGCTTTGATGAGCTAGTAACATAGTTACAGCCTTGATGAGCAAGTAACACAGTTACAGTCTTGATGAGCAAGTAACACAGTTACAGTCTTGATGAGCAAGTAACGTAGTTACAGCCTTGATGAGCAAGTAACACAGTTACAGCCTTGATGAGCAAGTAACACAGTTACAGCTTTGATGAGCTAGTAACATAGTTACAGTCTTGATGAGCAAGTAACACAGTTACAGTCTTGATGAGCAAGTAACGTTGTTACAGCCTTGATGAGCAAGTAACACAGTTACAGTCTTGATGAGCAAGTAACGTAGTTACAGCCTTGATGAGCAAGTAACACAGTTACAGTCTTGATGAGCAAGTAACGCAGTTACAGTCTTGATGAGGAAGTAACGCAGTTACAGTCTTGATGAGCAAGTAACACAGTTACAGCCTTGATGAGCAAGTAACACAGTTACAGCCTTGATGAGCAAGTAACACAGTTACAGTCTTGATGAGCTAGTAACGTAGTTACAGCCTTGATGAGCAAGTAACGTAGTTACAGCCTTGATGAGCAAGTAACACAGTTACAGCCTTGATGAGCAAGTAACACAGTTACAGTCTTGATGAGCAAGTAACACAGTTACAGCCTTGATGAGCAAGTAACACAGTTACAGCCTTGATGAGCAAGTAACACAGTTACAGTCTTGATGAGCAAGTAACACAGTTACAGTCTTGATGAGCAAGTAACGTTGTTACAGCCTTGATGAGCAAGTAACACAGTTACAGTCTTGATGAGCAAGTAACGTAGTTACAGCCTTGATGAGCAAGTAACACAGTTACAGTCTTGATGAGCAAGTAACGCAGTTACAGTCTTGATGAGCAAGTAACGCAGTTACAGTCTTGATGAGCAAGTAACACAGTTACAGCCTTGATGAGCAAGTAACACAGTTACAGCCTTGATGAGCAAGTAACACAGTTACAGTCTTGATGAGCTAGTAACGTAGTTACAGCCTTGATGAGCAAGTAACGTAGTTACAGCCTTGATGAGCAAGTAACACAGTTACAGCCTTGATGAGCAAGTAACACAGTTACAGTCTTGATGAGCAAGTAACACAGTTACAGTCTTGATGAGCAAGTAACACAGTTACAGCCTTGATGAGCAAGTAACACAGTTACAGTCTTGATGAGCAAGTAACACAGTTACAGTCTTGATGAGCAAGTAACACAGTTACAGTCTTGATGAGCAAGTAACACAGTTACAGTCTTGATGAGCAAGTAACACAGTTACAGCCTTGATGAGCTAGTAACGTAGTTACAGCCTTGATGAGCAAGTAACACAGTTACAGCCTTGATGAGCAAGTAACACAGTTACAGCCTTGATGAGCAAGTAACACAGTTACAGTCTTGATGAGCTAGTAACGTAGTTACAGCCTTGATGAGCTAGTAACACAGTTACAGTCTTGATGAGCAAGTAACACAGTTACAGCCTTGATGAGCAAGTAACACAGTTACAGTCTTGATGAGCAAGTAACACAGTTACAGCCTTGATGAGCAAGTAACACAGTTACAGTCTTGATGAGCAAGTAACACAGTTACAGCCTTGATGAGCTAGTAACACAGTTACAGTCTTGATGAGCAAGTAACACAGTTACAGCCTTGATGAGCAAGTAACACAGTTACAGCCTTGATGAGCAAGTAACACAGTTACAGTCTTGATGAGCAAGTAACACAGTTACAGCCTTGATGAGCAAGTAACACAGTTACAGCCTTGATGAGCAAGTAACACAGTTACAGTCTTGATGAGCAAGTAACACAGTTACAGTCTTGATGAGCAAGTAACACAGTTACAGTCTTGATGAGCAAGTAACACAGTTACAGTCTTGATGAGCAAGTAACACAGTTACAGCCTTGATGAGCAAGTAACACAGTTACAGCCTTGATGAGCAAGTAACACAGTTACAGTCTTGATGAGCAAGTAACACAGTTACAGTCTTGATGAGCAAGTAACACAGTTACAGTCTTGATGAGCAAGTAACACAGTTACAGTCTTGATGAGCAAGTAACACAGTTACAGTCTTGATGAGCAAGTAACACAGTTACAGTCTTGATGAGCTAGTAACACAGTTACAGCCTTGATGAGCAAGTAACACAGTTACAGCCTTGATGAGCAAGTAACACAGTTACAGCCTTGATGAGCAAGTAACACAGTTACAGCCTTGATGAGCAAGTAACACAGTTACAGCCTTGATGAGCAAGTAACACAGTTACAGTCTTGATGAGCTAGTAACGTAGTTACAGCCTTAATTGATGAAACCTCAAATTAGAAACTATTCTTTTCTAGAATAGTTAAATATATACATTTCAGAGTTGAAAAAAGGTAACATTTCGCAGTATTGAAATGCTGAAATTGTCTCACCTGATTGTTGCGTTGAGTTGTCATATACTGAGCCTTAAGTCTTAAGGCATAATAAGCAGTTCTCCCACTACAAACACCTGTAGAAAATGTTCAACTGTGAAGATCAATCTATCTTTATATCTATCTTTTATTTGCATTCCCTCCAGAGGTCGGCCATGGCGAAGATGGCCCGAGTCAAGCTGTGTCAAGCTCCCAGACACAGCCTGATTAAATATGGTTATCAATTGTGTTGACCAGACCACACACTAGAAGGTGAAGAGACGACGGCGTTTCGGTCCGTCCTGGACCATTCTCAAGTTGATGAGAATTTACAAGTCGTCAAGATTTACAATCTAAATCTAAAAATGTTTGACACCAGCAATATTATCTGGTGCGTCTAACATTACAATCACAGAGAAATTGGTAACGAATCAAGTATATTAATGGAATATACTTAACATTGATATATTACAGTATATTTGTGTGCTAACTCATCAATAGTCAAGTTCACGGTCAATATTAGCCATCAGATTAGAATTAGATGACTTAGAATTAGCTCACATGTGGCAATAAGTGTTGCTATGACAACACTTTATTATGAAGAATTATCTATTCAATAAAGTTATTAGTAAATACGAACGTGGTTTAAACCAGAGCAATAGAATCAATACACATAGAAATAATATTAAGAAAACAGGAATCCTGATTAGGGTTCGAACCTATTCGCTGGGTTGAGTCCAAGTGTATGGAGGAATTCTGTGAAATCCCATTTAGGCTTTAGTAGAAGCCAAAATTGTTAGATAGTTGTTACAATGTGTTACAACTTGTCCAAACGTTGTATCAATGTGGTAGTTTGGTCAGGTGGTTGCCAGGTTACAAGTGTTAATGACTGAATTGACAATTGGTCCAGGAACGGCCTCCCTACACTGTTGGTCCCGCGACGGTGAGACGAGGCCACAGGTCACAGTAACTCGCCTCTATAACACACTCACATACTGGCTATTATCAATGAACAAGTCTCCAGCTAAAGTTAGTGAGTTGTTGAATTACTTTCATGAGCAAGAGTCTTCTGGCCGCTCTTGGGCCCTTGGTTTCCACTATGAGTTATAACCCAACTAAATCATGAACTTGAGCGCAGTTTTATCTATAGAGACTGATGCCTCTACTAAAAGTTTTGATCAAATTAATCACAGAAGATCTGAGGGTGCTGATTATTTTATAAGAGAGGAGTGACTGTAGAGGTCTGATGATGGAGCCCCGGTGCCTGTAGAGGCCCTCAGTCTACAAGCGACCGGATAGAACCATCAGTTAGCCGGCTGCGTCGTAGAGTAAATGTCTATTCTGTCTATTATCAAGACTTCCCCGACTATAGTAGTGTTCTCCCCTGGCCCGTCTGAGCCACCCTCGGACTGGTCAGTACTGACCTTTACCACAAGAGAGAGACAATGGGCCAGTACTAACTAATGAAGCATTAACATTGACAATACAATAATGTTTAGTTTATAAACTATTTTATTATGATGGAGGTGTTAGCAGACCTGACCAACTGTGTTCCCGCCCCGAGGGAGGAGCGGCGTTGGTGGCGTTACTTACCTATTAAATCAGTTTACCTAATGAACAAGTCCACAAGGGCCGTGACGAGGATTCGAACCTGCGTCCGAGAGCTTCCCAGACGCTGCCTTAATCATTTGATGCATCACGCAATTGTGATTTCTGTGGTAAATTGTTGATAAACAGAGAGTAATCGAATTGTGCTACATTCGTACGGAAGCGTTTTGGCCAATTATCACCTATAAGGCTACTGATTCACGGGCGAACAGAAAGTCAAAAATTGGTCAGACTGGGAACCACAAAATAGGGAAGGGCAATTCCCATTTTATTATTTCAGAAGAGTGTGAAAAATTCTGTTTAGATCTTTAAATAAAATTGACAAAAATATGAGTGTGGGTTTTATCATATGTTATTAATGTGATACCTGATCTGTTATCTGGTGATCCCAGAGCGTACGGTGCAGGTGCACAGTACGCCTTGTACCTACATCACAGTAAGATCATTATTTGTGATTAATTTATTACACCTCTATGAGGCCAGCGTGTAGTGACTACTGTGTACCATGATGGTAGGGACTATTGTGTACCATGATGGTAGGGACTACTGTGTACCATCATGGTAGTGACTACTGTGTACCATCATGGTAGGGACTACTGTGTACCATCATGGTAGGAACTACTGTGTACCATCATGGTAGGGACTACTGTCTACCATCATGGTAGGGACTACTGTGTACCATGATGGTAGTGACTACTGTGAACCATGATGGTAGTGACTACTGTGTACCATCATGGTAGTGACTACTGTGAACCATGATGGTAGTGACTACTGTGAACCATCATGGTAGGGACTACTGTGTACCATCATGGTAGTGACTACTGTGAACCATGATGGTAGTGACTACTGTGAACCATCATGGTAGGGACTACTGTGAACCATCATGGTAAGAACTACTGTGTACCATGATGGTAGGGACTACTGTGTGCCATCATGGTAGTGACTACTGTGCACCATCATGGTAGTGACTACTGTGTACCATGATGGTAGTGACTACTGTGAACCATGATGGTAGTGACTACTGTGAACCATGATGGTAGTGACTACTGTGTACCATCATGGTAGTGACTACTGTGAACCATGATGGTAGTGACTACTGTGAACCATCATGGTAGGGACTACTGTGAACCATCATGGTAGGAACTACTGTGTACCATGATGGTAGGGACTACTGTGTGCCATCATGGTAGTGACTACTGTGAACCATCATGGTAGGAACTACTGTGTACCATGATGGTAGTGACTACTGTGTGCCATCATGGTAGTGACTACTGTGCACCATCATGGTAGTGACTACTGTGTACCATGATGGTAGTGACTACTGTGCACCATCATGGTAGTGACTACTGTGTACCATGATGGTAGTGACTACTGTGTACCATGATGGTAGTGACTACTGTGCACCATCATGGTAGTGACTACTGTGTACCATCATGGTAGTGACTACTGTGTACCATGATGGTAGTGACTACTGTGTACCATGATGGTAGTGACTACTGTGTACCATGATGGTAGTGACTACTGTGTACCATGATGGTAGTGACTACTGTGTACCATGATGGTAGTGACTACTGTGTACCATGATGGTAGTGACTACTGTGTACCATGATGGTAGTGACTACTGTGTACCATCATGGTAGTGTCTACTGTGTACCATGATGGTAGTGACTACTGTGTACCATGATGGTAGTGACTACTGTGTACCATGATGGTAGTGACTACTGTGTACCATGATGGTAGTGACTACTCTGCACCATGATGGTAGTGACTACTGTGTACCATGATGGTAGTGACTACTGTGTACCATGATGGTAGTGACTACTGTGTACCATGATGGTAGTGACTACTGTGTGCCATCATGGTAGTGACTACTGTGTGCCATCATGGTAGTGACTACTGTGTGCCATCATGGTAGTGACTACTGTGTGCCATCATGGTAGTGACTACTGTGTGCCATCATGGTAGTGACTACTGTGTACCATGATGGTAGTGACTACTGTGTACCATCATGGTAGTGACTACTGTGTACCATGATGGTAGTGACTACTGTGTGCCATCATGGTAGTGACTACTGTGTACCATCATGGTAGTGACTACTGTGTACCATGATGGTAGTGACTACTGTGTACCATCATGGTAGTGACTACTCTGCACCATGATGGTAGTTTTCTACTGTGTACCATGATGGTAGTGACTACTGTGCACCATCATGGTAGTGACTACTGTGTACCATGATGGTAGTGACTACTGTGCACCATGATGGTAGTGACTACTGTGTACCATGATGGTAGTGACTACTGTGTACCATGATGGTAGTGACTACTGTGAACCATCATGGTAGTGACTACTGTGAACCATCATGTGCAGGTCAATACACTGACCTGTGCAGGGATATTACAACCAGTTCTGGCACTGTGCCTGAGCAAGGATATTGACCAATCAGAGCGTGTTGACCACCAAGGAGCAGCCACGAAACAAACAAACAAACAAACAAACAAACAAACAAACAAACAAACAAACAAACAAACAAACAAACAATACCTCGGCCAGTTTTGACTCAGAGAGTAATTCAATATTTGATTTGTCTCTCGTATCACAATAAATAATCCGACCATCCGGATTACGGGTTGTATGAACGAGCGCTCACGAACGCTCAGCCGTGCGTGGCACTAATGACCCGCGCTCCTGTAATTGTCTGTAATCCCTTGTAATGTATCCCTGACTGTCTGAATTACCAGTGTCCCGTCACTCTCTCACGGCTCCCCCGCCAGTCTCACGCTTGTGGGGAGTTCCCCCGCCAGTTTCACGCTTGGGGAGAGTTCCCCCGCTAGTCTCACGCTTGGGGAGAGTTCCCCCGCCAGTCTCACGCTTGTGGGGAGTTCCCCCGCCAGTCTCACGCTTGTGGAGAGTTCCCCCGCCAGTCTCACGCTTGTGGAGAGTTCCCCCGCCAGTCTCACGCTTGTGGGGAGTTCCCCCGCCAGTCTCACGCTTGTGGGGAGTTCCCCCGCCAGTCTCACGCTTGTGGGGAGTTCCCCCGCCAGTCTCACGCTTGGGGAGAGTTCCCCCGCCAGTCTCACGCTTGTGGAGAGTTCCCCCGCCAGTCTCACGCTTGTGGGGAGTTCCCCCGCCAGTCTCACGCTTGTGGGGAGTTCCCCCGCCAGTCTCACGCTTGGGGAGAGTTCCCCCGCCAGTCTCACGCTTGTGGGGAGTTCCCCCGCCAGTCTCACGCTTGTGGGAAGTTCCCCCGCCAGTCTCACGCTTGGGGAGAGTTCCCCCGCCAGTCTCACGCTTGTGGAGAGTTCCCCCGCCAGTCTCACGCTTGTGGGGAGTTCCCCCGCCAGTCTCACGCTTGTGGGAAGTTCCCCCGCCAGTCTCACGCTTGTGGGAAGTTCCCCCGCCAGTCTCACGCTTGTGGGAAGTTCCCCCGCCAGTCTCACGCTTGTGGGAAGTTCCCCCGCCAGTCTCACGCTTGTGGGGAGTTCCCCCGCCAGTCTTACGCTTGTGGAGAGTTCCCCCGCCAGTCTCACGCTTGGGGAGAGTTCCCTCTGAGAGAGCCACCCCTGAGAGAACCACCCCTGAGAGAGTCACCCCTAAAAGAGCCACCCCTGAGAGTGCCACCCCTGAGAGTGCCACCCCTGAGAGAGTCACCCCTGAGAGAGCCACCTCTGAGAGAGTCACCCCTGAGAGAGACACCCCTGAGAGAGCCACCCCAGAGAGAGTCACCCCTGAAAGAGCCACCCCTGAGAGTACCACCCCTGAGAGTGCCACCCCTGAGAGAGTCACCCCTGAGAGTGCCACCCCTGAGAGTGCCACCCCTGAGAGAGTCACCCCTGAGAGAGTCACCCCAGAGAGAGCCACCCCTGAGAGTGCCACCCCTGAGAGAGTCACCCCTGGGAGAGCCACCCCTGAGAGAGCCTACTCTGAGAGAGCCACCCCTGAGAGAGCAACCCCTGAGAGCCACCCCTGAGAGAGGCACCCCAGAAAGAGCCACCCCTGAGAGAGCCACCTCTGAGAGAGCCACCTCAGTGAGGCCGCCCCTGAGAGAGCTACCCCCTGAGAGAGCCACCCCTGAGAGAGCCACCTCTGAGAGAGCCACCCCTGTGAGGCCACCCCTGAGAGAGCCACCCCCTGAGAGAGCAACCCCTGAGCGAACCACCCATGACAGAGCCACCCCTGAGAGAGCAACCCCTGAGAGCCACCCCTGAGAGAGGCACCCCTGAAAGAGGCACCCCTGAGAGAGCCATTCCTGAGAGAGCCACCCTTGAGAGAGCCACCCCCTGAGGGAGCCACCCCTGGGAGAGCCACCCCTGAGAGAGCCTACTCTGATAGAGCCACCCCTGAGAGAGCAACCCCTGAGAGCCACCCCTGAGAGAGGCACCCCAGAAAGAGCCACCCCTGAGAGAGCCACCTCTGAGAGAGCCACCCCTGTGAGGCCACCCTTGAGAGAGCCACCCCCTGAGAGAGCCACCCCCTGAGAGAGCCACCCCCTGAGAGAGTCATCCCCTGAAAGAGCCACCCATGAGAGAGTCACCCCCTGAGAGAGCCGCCCCTGAGAGAGTCACCCCTGTGAGAGCCACCCCTGAGAGAGTCACCCCCTGAGAGAGCCACCCCTGTGACAGCCTCCCCTGAGAGAGCCACCCCTTTGAGAGCCACGCCTGAGAGAGCCACCCCTGAGAGAGCCACCTCCTGAGAGAGCCACCCCTGAGAGTGCCACCCCTGAGAGAGCCACCCTTGAGAGAGCCACCCCTGAGAGAGCCACCCCTGAGAGAGCCACCCCTGAGAGAGCCACCCCTGAGCGAACCACCCATGACAGAGCCACCCTTGAGAGAGCAACCCCTGAGAAAGCCACCCCTGAGAGAGCCACACATGAGAGAGCCACCCATGACAGAGCCACCCTTGAGAGAGCCACCCTTGAGAAAGCCACCCCCTGAGAGAACCACCCCTGGGAGAGCCACCCCTGAGAGAGCCTACTCTGAGAGAGGCACCCCTGAGAGAGCAACCCCTGAGAGCCACCCCTGAGAGAGGCACCCCTGAAAGAGGCACCCCTGAGAGAGCCATTCCTGAGAGAGCCACCCTTGAGAGAGCCACCCCCTGAGAGAGCCACCCCTGGGAGAGCCACCCCTGAGAGAGCCTACTCTGATAGAGCCACCCCTGAGAGAGCAACCCCTGAGAGCCACCCCTGAGAGAGGCACCCCTGAAAGAGCCACCCCTGAGAGAGCCACCTCTGAGAGAGCCACCCCAGTGAGGCCACCCCTGAGAGAGCTACCCCCTGAGAGAGCCACCCCTGAGAGAGCCACTCCTTTGAGAGCCACTCCTGAGAGAGCCACCCCTGAGAGAGCCAGGCCTGAGAGAGCCACCCCTGAGAAAGCCCACCTGAGAGAGCCACCCCCTGAGAGAGCCACCCTTGAGAGCCACCACTGAGACAGCCACCCCTGAGAGAGCCACCCTTGAGAGAGCCACTCCTGAGAGAGCCACCACCTGAGAGAACCACCCTTGAGAGAGCCACCCCTGAGAGAGCCCCCCTGAGAGAGCCACCCTTGAGAGAGCCACCCCCTGAGAGAGCCACCCTTGAGAGAGCCACCCCTGAGAGAGCCACCCCTGAGACAGTCACGACTGAGAGTGCCACCTCTGGGAGAGCCACCCCTGAGAGAGCTACCACTGAGAGTGCCACCCCTGAGAGAGCCACCCCTGAGAGAGCCACCCCTGAGAGAGCCAACCTTGAGAGAGCCACACTTCAGAGAGCCACCCCCTGAGAGAGCCACCCCCTGAGAGAGCCACCCCTGAGAGAGCCACCCCTGAGAGAGCCACCCTTGAGAGAGCCACACTTGAGAGAGCCACCCCCTGAGAGAGCCACCCCCTGAGAGAGCCACCCCCTGATAAACATCACCCGCCAGAGAGAGCTGGTCAGTGGAGCGGTCCGTATCTAAATTGAATTTATAGCTTCCTGGTGGGACGTGTCCGGCCCGCGGTGTGTGAGGACGCTGCCGCTGCTGGGAACTGTGAGGACGCTGCTGGCAACTGTGAGGACGCTGCTGGCAACTGTGAGGACGCTGCTGGCAACTGTGAGGACGCTGCTGGCAACTGTGAGGACGCTGCTGGCAACTGTGAGGACGCTGCTGGCAACTGTGAGGACGCTGCTGGCAACTGTGAGGACGCTGCTGGCAACTGTGAGGACGCTGCTGGCAACTGTGAGGACGCTGCTGGCAACTGTGAGGACGCTGCTGGCAACTGTGAGGACGCTGCTGGCAACTGTGAGGACGCTGCCGCTGCTGGCAACTGTGAGGACGCTGCTGGCAACTGTGAGGACGCTGCCGCTGCTGGGAACTGTGAGGACGCTGCTGGGAACTGTGAGGACGCTGCTGGGAACTGTGAGGACGCTGCCGCTGCTGGCAACTGTGAGGACGCTGCTGACAACTGTGAGGACGCTGCTGGGAACTGTGAGGACGCTGCTGGCAACTGTGAGGATGCTGCCGCTGCTGGGAACTGTGAGGACGCTGCTGGGAACTGTGAGGACGCTGCCGCTGCTGGCAACTGTGAGGACGCTGCTGGCAACTGTGAGGAAGCTGCTGGCAACTGTGAGGACGCTGCTGGCAACTGTGAGGACGCTGCTGGCAACTGTGAGGACGCTGCTGGCAACTGTGAGGACGCTGCTGGCAACTGTGAGGACGCTGCTGGCAACTGTGAGGACGCTGCTGGCAACTGTGAGGACGCTGCTGGCAACTGTGAGGACGCTGCTGGCAACTGTGAGGACGCTGCTGGCAACTGTGAGGACGCTGCTGGCAACTGTGAGGACGCTGCTGGCAACTGTGAGGACGCTGCTGGCAACTGTGAGGACGCTGCTGGCAACTGTGAGGACGCTGCTGGCAACTGTGAGGACGCTGCTGGGAACTGTGAGGACGCTGCTGGGAACTGTGAGGACGCTGCTGGGAACTGTGAGGACGCTGCTGGGAACTGTGAGGACGCTGCTGGGAACTGTGAGGACGCTGCTGGCAACTGTGAGGACGCTGCTGGCAACTGTGAGGACGCTCCTGGGAACTGTGAGGAAGTGGACGCTGCTGGGAACTGTGAGGACGCTGCTGGGAACTGTGAGGAAGTGGACGCTGCTGGGAACTGTGAGGAAGTGGACGCTGCTGGGAACTGTGAGGAAGTGGACGCTGCTGGGAACTGTGAGGACGCTGCTGGGAACTGTGAGGACGCTGCTGGGAACTGTGAGGACGCTGCTGGGAACTGTGAGGACGCTACTGGGAACTGTGAGGAAGTGGACGCTGCTGGGAACTGTGAGGAAGTGGACGCTGCTGGGAACTGTGAGGAAGTGGACGCTGCTGGGACCTGTGAGGAAGTGGACGCTGCTGGGACCTGTGAGGAAGTGGACGCTGCTGGGACCTGTGAGGAAGTGGACGCTGCTGGGAACTGTGAGGAAGTGGACGCTGCTGGGACCTGTGAGGAAGTGGACGCTGCTGGGACCTGTGAGGAAGTGGACGCTGCTGGGAACTGTGAGGAAGTGGACGCTGCTGGGAACTGTGAGAACGCTGCTGGGACCTGTGAGGAAGTGGACGCTGCTGGGACCTGTGAGGAAGTGGACGCTGCTGGGAACTGTGAGGAAGTGGACGCTGCTGGGAACTGTGAGAACGCTGCTGGGAACTGTGAGGAAGTGGACGCTGCTGGGACCTGTGAGGAAGTGGACGCTGCTGGGACCTGTGAGGAAGTGGACGCTGCTGGGAACTGGGGCAACAATCACTTCAAGACGACCTAAATAGGGTTTTGAAATGGTCAAAAGACTGGCAGATGCAGTTTAATGCTAATAAATGTAAAGTTCTGAGGCTAGGTAATGATGATAGAGTTACAAGATACGAGCTAGATGGTGTTGAGATTGCGAAGTCGAATTGCGAAAGGGATCTGGGCGTTATGATTAGTAAGAATTTAAAACAAAAGGATCAATGCATGAATGTTCGTAATAAGGCAAATAGGACACTGGGATTTATTAATCGAAGTGTTAGTAACAAGACACCTGGTGTGGTTCTTCAGGTATATCTTGCTCTGGTTAGGCCCCATTTAGATTATGCAGTTCAATTTTGGTCGCCGTATTATAGTATGGATATAAATTCACTTGAACGCGTCCGGCGAAGGATGACAAAGGTAATCCCCCGAATTAGAGACCTGTCATCTGAAGACAGATTGACAAAACATAATTTACATTCCCAGAAATGGGAAGAGTTAGGGGTGAGAAATGTTTGAAGGTATATTAAACCATTTCCAGAACTACGAGACACCCTTTGGATGACCTCAGAACACATTGGCTCCTGAAGAGTTGGACAGAGTAGCACTCACTGGAACATGTTGGATGACCTCAGAACACGTTGGCTCCTGAAGAGTTGGACAGAGTAGCACTCACTGGAACATGTTGGATAACCTCAGAACACGTTGGCTCCTGAAGAGTTGGACAGAGTAGCACTCACTGGAACATGTTGGATGACCTCAGAACACAGTGGCTCCTGAAGAGTGGGACAGAGTAGCACTCACTGGAACATGTTGGATGACCTCAGAACACATTGGCTCCTGAAGAGTTGGACAGAGTAGCACTCACTGGAACATGTTGGATGACCTCAGAACACGTTGGCTCCTGAAGAGTGGGACAGAGTAGCACTCACTGGAACATGTTGGATGACCTCAGAACACGTTGGCTCCTGAAGAGTGGGACAGAGTAGCACTCACTGGAACATGTTGGATGACCTCAGAACACATTGGCTCCTGAAGAGTTGGACAGAGTAGCACTCACTGGAACATGTTGGATGACCTCAGAACACATTGGCTGCTGAAGAGTTGGACAGAGTAGCACTCACTGGAACATGTTGGATGACCTCAGAACACATTGGCTGCTGAAGAGTGGGACAGAGTAGCACTCACTGGAACATGTTGGATGACCTCAGAACACATTGGCTGCTGAAGAGTGGGACAGAGTAGCACTCACTGGAACATGTTGGATGACCTCAGAACACAGTGGCTCCTGAAGAGCTGGACAGAGTAGCACTCACTGGAACATGGACGAATATGGACTCGAAGCGCCACTGGTCAGGTCAAAGGATATAAATTCTCTCTTGCTAACAGAAAGTAAATGATTTAGTGTTGCTATCTAATGGCAGTTGGATCTGAAGTGTGTTACTATAAAAGATATGAAATCAGAGATAGAAACCATTGGATAGAAGTGAATTAGGAATTAAATTGTTTTTTTAATTATATTAATATTTCTCTCAATCCCATGAAACACGCTGTCAAACCCTTGACACACAAGGCTGAACACTTGTCGCACACTGTCAAACCATGACACTGTGAAGCTCATGCCGCACACTGTCAGGTTCATGCCTCAGACCTGTCAAGCTCATGCCTCAGAGGGCCAAGCCCAGCAGGGGTGGTGGAGGAAGGTTATCACGCGATAAAGCAGGTCACAACCAACTGCTTCACACACACATAACTCGCCAGTCTTGGTGACCAAACTTTGGACGCGCCTCCAGCCTCACCAGTTATTGTGGGGTGACGCTCAGGTGGGAGGCCCAGCAGCCGGCCCCAGCACAGTATGGGACCAGGGGGCAGGATCCGGCCCCCTCCTCCACACAGTATAGGACCAGGGGGCAGGATCCGGCCCCCTCCTCCACACAGTATAGGACCAGGGGGCAGGATCTGGCCGCCTCCTCCACACAGTATAGGACCAGGGGGCAGGATCTGGCCGCCTCCTCCACACAGTATAGGACCAGGGGGCAGGATCTGGCCGCCTCCTCCACACAGTATAGGACCAGGGGGCAGGATCTGGCCGCCTCCTCCACACAGTATAGGACCAGGGGGCAGGATCTGGCCCCCTCCTCCACACAGTATAGGACCAGGGGGCAGGATCCGGCCGCCTCCTCCACACAGTATAGGACCAGGGGGCAGGATCTGGCCCCCTCCTCCACACAGTATAGGACCAGGGGGCAGGATCTGGCCCCCTCCTCCACACAGTATAGGACCAGGGGGCAGGATCTGGCCCCCTCCTCCACACAGTATAGGACCAGGGGGCAGGATCCGGCCGCCTCCTCCACACAGTATAGGACCAGGGGGCAGGATCTGGCCCCCTCCTCCACACAGTATAGGACCAGGGGGCAGGATCTGGCCGCCTCCTCCACACAGTATAGGACCAGGGGGCTGGATCTGGCCGCCTCCTCCACACAGTATGGGACCAGGGGGCAGGATCTGGCCGCCTCCTCCACACAGTATAGGACCAGGGGGCAGGATCTGGCCCCCTCCTCCACACAGTATAGGACCAGGGGGCAGGATCCGGCCGCCTCCTCCACACAGTATAGGACCAGGGGGCAGGATCTGGCCCCCTCCTCCACACAGTATAGGACCAGGGGGCAGGATCTGGCCGCCTCCTCCACACAGTATAGGACCAGGGGGCAGGATCTGGCCCCCTCCTCCACACAGTATAGAACCAGGGGGCAGGATCCGGCCGCCTCCTCCACACAGTATAGGACCAGGGGGCAGGATCTGGCCCCCTCCTCCACACAGTATGGGACCAGGGGGCAGGATCCGGCCGCCTCCTCCACACAGTATAGGACCAGGGGGCAGGATCTGGCCGCCTCCTCCACACAGTATAGGACCAGGGGGCAGGATCTGGCCCCCTCCTCCACACAGTATAGGACTAGGGGGCAGGATCCGGCCGCCTCCTCCACACAGTATAGGACCAGGGGGCCGGATCTGGCCCCCTCCTCCACACAGTATAGGACCAGGGGGCAGGATCTGGCCGCCTCCTCCACACAGTATAGGACCAGGGGGCTGGATCTGGCCGCCTCCTCCACACAGTATGGGACCAGGGGGCAGGATCTGGCCGCCTCCTCCACACAGTATAGGACCAGGGGGCAGGATCTGGCCCCCTCCTCCACACAGTATAGGACCAGGGGGCAGGATCCGGCCGCCTCCTCCACACAGTATAGGACCAGGGGGCAGGATCTGGCCCCCTCCTCCACACAGTATAGGACCAGGGGGCAGGATCTGGCCGCCTCCTCCACACAGTATAGGACCAGGGGGCAGGATCTGGCCCCCTCCTCCACACAGTATAGAACCAGGGGGCAGGATCCGGCCGCCTCCTCCACACAGTATAGGACCAGGGGGCAGGATCTGGCCCCCTCCTCCACACAGTATGGGACCAGGGGGCAGGATCCGGCCGCCTCCTCCACACAGTATAGGACCAGGGGGCAGGATCTGGCCGCCTCCTCCACACAGTATAGGACCAGGGGGCAGGATCTGGCCGCCTCCTCCACACAGTATAGGACTAGGGGGCTGGATCCGGCCGCCTCCTCCACACAGTATAGGACCAGGGGGCAGGATCTGGCCGCCTCCTCCACACAGTATAGGACCAGGGGGCTGGATCCGGCCGCCTCCTCCACTCAGTATAGGACCAGGGGGCAGGATCCGGCCGCCTCCTCCACACAGTATAGGACCAGGGGGCAGGATCTGGCCGCCTCCTCCACACAGTATAGGACCAGGGGGCAGGATCTGGCCGCCTCCTCCACACAGTATGGGACCAGGGGGCAGGATCCGGCTGCCTCCTCCACTCAGTATAGGACCAGGGGGCAGGATCCGGCCGCCTCCTCCACACAGTATAGGACCAGGGGGCATGATCTGGCCGCCTCCTCCACACAGTATGGGACCAGGGGGCAGGATCCGGCCGCCTCCTCCACACTGTATGGGACCAGGGGGGCAGGATCCGGCCTTCTCCACACAGTATGGGACCAGGGGGCAGGATCCGGCCGCCTCCTCCACACAGTATGGGACCAGGGGGCAGGATCCGGCCGCCTCCTCCACACAGTATAGGACCAGGGGGCAGCATCTGGCCCCCTCCTCCACACAGTATAGGACCAGGGGGCAGGCTCCGGCCGCCTCCTCCACACAGTATGGGACCAGGGGGCAGGATCCGGCCGCCTCCTCCACACAGTATAGGACCAGGGGGCAGGATCTGGCCGCCTCCTCCACACAGTATAGGACCAGGGGGCAGGATCTGGCCGCCTCCTCCACACAGTATAGGACTAGGGGGCTGGATCCGGCCGCCTCCTCCACACAGTATAGGACCAGGGGGCAGGATCTGGCCGCCTCCTCCACACAGTATAGGACCAGGGGGCTGGATCCGGCCGCCTCCTCCACTCAGTATAGGACCAGGGGGCAGGATCCGGCCGCCTCCTCCACACAGTATAGGACCAGGGGGCAGGATCTGGCCGCCTCCTCCACACAGTATAGGACCAGGGGGCAGGATCTGGCCGCCTCCTCCACACAGTATGGGACCAGGGGGCAGGATCCGGCTGCCTCCTCCACTCAGTATAGGACCAGGGGGCAGGATCCGGCCGCCTCCTCCACACAGTATAGGACCAGGGGGCATGATCTGGCCGCCTCCTCCACACAGTATGGGACCAGGGGGCAGGATCCGGCCGCCTCCTCCACACTGTATGGGACCAGGGGGGCAGGATCCGGCCTTCTCCACACAGTATGGGACCAGGGGGCAGGATCCGGCCGCCTCCTCCACACAGTATGGGACCAGGGGGCAGGATCCGGCCGCCTCCTCCACACAGTATAGGACCAGGGGGCAGCATCTGGCCCCCTCCTCCACACAGTATAGGACCAGGGGGCAGGCTCCGGCCGCCTCCTCCACACAGTATGGGACCAGGGGGCAGGATCCGGCTGCCTCCTCCACTCAGTATAGGACCAGGGGGCAGGATCCGGCCGCCTCCTCCACACAGTATAGGACCAGGGGGCATGATCTGGCCGCCTCCTCCACACAGTATGGGACCAGGGGGCAGGATCCGGCCGCCTCCTCCACACTGTATGGGACCAGGGGGGCAGGATCCGGCCTTCTCCACACAGTATGGGACCAGGGGGCAGGATCCGGCCGCCTCCTCCACACAGTATGGGACCAGGGGGCAGGATCCGGCCGCCTCCTCCACACAGTATAGGACCAGGGGGCAGCATCTGGCCCCCTCCTCCACACAGTATAGGACCAGGGGGCAGGCTCCGGCCGCCTCCTCCACACAGTATGGGACCAGGGGGCAGGATCCGGCCGCCTCCTCCACACAGTATGGGACCAGGAAGGGCAGCATACTCTCCTTCCACAGTAGCAGCATACTCCCCCCCCCCTAAGATGGTACACTCAACACCGTGTTCCTCCTGAGACAGTTATGAGGTCATCCACCACCAATTAGACCGGCTAACAACTCAACCATCGTGTGCAACAAGTCACCAGCCAGCAGGTTAACCCTCTACCACCCAGCCCGTGGATGCCTCACTCCACCGTGAGCGTGCACGACTGCCTTTGTGTCGTCGTCAAAGAGTGTGGTGTTGACAATGGTTCAATATTTACAAACAACTCCTCACTGGCACAAACACATCTCTGGCTGCTGACATTATTGGTAAAAGTTAAACAGCAACACAATAAGTATAGATTTTCGATCTGGGCGGCTAATTTGGTTGCTTTCAAGAGTCTCTGGGATGAGGCTTAGCCCGTGGTTCACAAACTTTTATATTATAGTGTATCATTCTATATCTATATGAGTTGATCTGTTTGTCTGTGGTTGGTGGCTAGATGCATGGAGGGGGGGGGGGGATTAGGGTCACGTGACAGTCCCTGTCAACATAATACTTAGCCAAGATATGCTCAGCAGCATGTCGTGGCTGAGTAGGTTAGGGCGTGTACTTGCGGGCACTCAGGGCGCAGGTTCGAATCCTCATCACGACTACGTCTGATTTATTCATTGGTGCATAACGTTTTTGTGACTTTTTGTTCATTATTAATTACTAGCAGTACCCGGCCACGCGTTGCTGTGGCTCAGCAACCTTCCCTGTCCCCCAGTCCTCCCCACCATGGCCCC
>NC_091197.1:28131375-28283875 GCF_040958095.1 Procambarus clarkii
CTTTGTGATCACTGTTCCCTAGCTCACTCCCTATTTCGATGTCATTAATTTCTGTTTCCCTGTTAGTAACACTTAATCTAAAATTTTATTTTAGCGCAGTTGGTTCCTTAATGTGTTGCGTAAGAAAGCAATCGTCAATTAATTATAGAAAATCTTCTGCTTCATTATTCCCTGATTTGTTAATTTAGTTTATTCCACTAAAATTAAAGTCCCCCATGACACAAATACTGCTAGACCTAGATGCTCTACATATTTCATCCCATAAATGCTTTGCTTCAAACCTGTCTAAGTTTGGTGGCCTATATATAACTCCTATTACAAGATTATTTGCTTAATTCTATCCTTATAGTTTCTGTGTGTGGCTCAGTTTTGATTCCCTCTTTGAGACTACATTTCAAATTTTATGCATATATGAATATATACAGAAGTATTCATACATGTAAGAATATATAGAGAAGCAGCCTCACATGGGCCTATTTACACGTCTTTATCGTTCCTATTATACGCACCATCGACCGCCTGTATATCCATAGTCAATACTCTGGTTAGCAAGTCTGGCTATCTTGCTCTGGTTAGGCCCCATGTAGATTATGCAGTTCAGTTGTGGTCGCCGTACTATAGAATGGATATAAATTCACTTGAACGTGTCCAGCGTAGGATGACAAAGGTAATTTCCCAAAATTAGAAACTTGTCATATGAAGAAAGATTAACAAAGCTTAACTTGCATTCACTGGAAAGGCGAAGAGTTAGGGGTGACATGATAGAGGTGTATAAGTGGATGAATGGTCATAACAAATTGGATAGTATTAGGGTATTAAAGTATCAACACAAGACAGAACACTGAAACAATGGATATATAGAATAAGTTTAGATTTAGGAAAGACTTGGGTAAATACTGGTTCAGTAACAGGGTAGTTGATTCGTGGAACCAATTACCATGTAACGTGGTGGAGGTGGGGTCCCTTGATTGTTTCAAGCGCCGGTTGGACATGTATATGAGTGGGATTGGGTGGTTCTAAATAGGAGCTGCCTCGTACGGGCCAATAGGAGCTGCCTCGTACGGGCCAATAGGAGCTGCCTCGTACGGGCCAATAGGAGCTGCCTCGTACGGGCGAATAGGCCTTCTGCAGTTACCTTGTTCTTATGTTCTCTCTTATGTATATGAATACAAACATTTCATATGTATATAACAATTAATAGAAGTTGCTTACATTGGTCCGTACGAGGCAGCTTCTATTTATTTCAATATTAATAGGACCTGCCTTCTATGGTTTAATAAGTCTTCCATATGTCCGTAATGTGAAAGTGATGTTAAGATGAGAGAGAGAGAGAGAGAGAGAGAGAGAGAGAGAGAGAGAGAGAGAGAGAGAGAGAGAGAGAGAGAGAGAGAGAGAGAGAGAGAGAGAGAGAGAGAGAGAGAGAGAGAGAGAGAGAGAGAGAGAGAGAGAGGCAAAAGATGAATGAGGCCAGGCAACAGATGGTTGTGTCCAGGCAACAGAGGTGGTGTCCAGACAATAGATGGTTGTGGCCAGACAACAGATGGTTGTGGCCAGGCAACAGATGGTTGTGTCCAGGCAACAGCTGGTTGTGTCCAGGCAACAGATGGTTGTGGCCAGACAACAGATGGTTGTGGCCAGACAACAGATGGTTGTGGCCAGGCAACAGATGGTTGTGGCCAGACAACAGATGATTGTGGCCAGACAACAGATGGTTGTGGCCAGACAACAGATGGTTGTGGCCAGGCAACAGAGGTGGTGTCCAGACAACAGATGGATGTGGCCAGGCAACAGAGGTGGTGTCCAGACAACAGATGGTTGTGGCCAGGCAACAGAGGTGGTGTCCAGACAACAGATGGTTGTGGCCAGACAACAGATGGTTGTGGCCAGGCAACAGAGGTGGTGTCCAGACAACAGATGGTTATGGCCAGGCAACAGAAGGTTGTGGCCAGGCAACAGATGGTTGTGGCCAGGCAACAGAGGTGGTGTCCAGACAACAGATGGTTGTGGCCAGGCAACAGAGGTGGTGTCCACACAACAGATGGATGTCGCCAGGCAACAGACGTGGTGTCCAGACAACAGATGGTTGTGGCCAGGCAACAGAGGTGGTGTCCAGACAACAGATGGTTGTGGCCAGGCAACAGATGGTTGTGGCCAGACAACAGATGATTGTGGCCAGACAACAGATGGTTGTGGCCAGACAACAGATGGTTGTGGCCAGGCAACAGAGGTGGTGTCCAGACAACAGATGGATGTGGCCAGGCAACAGAGGTGGTGTCCAGACAACAGATGGTTGTGGCCAGGCAACAGAGGTGGTGTCCAGACAACAGATGGTTGTGGCCAGACAACAGATGGTTGTGGCCAGGCAACAGAGGTGGTGTCCAGACAACAGATGGTTATGGCCAGGCAACAGAAGGTTGTGGCCAGGCAACAGATGGTTGTGGCCAGGCAACAGAGGTGGTGTCCAGACAACAGATGGTTGTGGCCAGGCAACAGAGGTGGTGTCCACACAACAGATGGATGTCGCCAGGCAACAGACGTGGTGTCCAGACAACAGATGGTTGTGGCCAGGCAACAGAGGTGGTGTCCAGACAACAGATGGTTGTGGCCAGGCAACAGAGGTGGTGTCCAGACAACAGATGGTTGTGGCCAGGCAACAGATGGTTGTGGCCAGACAACAGATGGTTGTGGCCAGGCAACAGAGGTGGTGTCCAGACAACAGATGGATGTGGCCAGGCAACAGAGGTGGTGTCCAGACAACAGATGGTTGTGGCCAGGCAACAGAGGTGGTGTCCAGACAACACATGGTTGTGGCCAGGCAACAGATGGTTGTGGCCAGACAACAGATGGTTGTGGCCAGGCAACAGAGGTAGTGTCCAGACAACAGATGGTTGTGGCCAGGCAACAGAGGTGGTGTCCAGACAACAGATGGTTGTGGCCAGACAACAGATGGTTGTGGCCAGGCAACAGAGGTGGTGTCTAGACAACAGATGGATGTGGCAGGCAACAGATGGTTGTGTCCAGGCAACAGAGGTGGTGTCCAGACAATAGATGGTTGTGGCCAGACAACAGATGGTTGTGGCCAGGCAACAGATGGTTGTGTCCAGGCAACAGCTGGTTGTGTCCAGGCAACAGATGGTTGTGGCCAGACAACAGATGGTTGTGGCCAGACAACAGATGGTTGTGGCCAGGCAACAGATGGTTGTGGCCAGACAACAGATGATTGTGGCCAGACAACAGATGATTGTGGCCAGACAACAGATGGTTGTGGCCAGGCAACAGATGGTTGTGGCCAGACAACAGATGGTTGTGGCCAGGCAACAGATGGTTGTGGCCAGGCAACAGAGGTGGTGTCCAGACAACAGATGGTTGTGGCCAGGCAACAGAGGTGGTGTCCAGACAACAGATGGTTGTGGCCAGGCAACAGAGGTGGTGTCCAGACAACAGATGGTTGTGGCCAGGCAACAGATGGTTGTGGCCAGACAACAGATGGTTGTGGCCAGGCAACAGATGGTTGTGGCCAGACAACAGATGGTTGTGGCCAGGCAACAGAGGTGGTGTCCAGACAACAGATGGATGTGGCCAGGCAACAGAGGTGGTGTCCAGACAACAGATGGTTGTGGCCAGGCAACAGAGGTGGTGTCCAGACAACAGATGGTTGTGGCCAGGCAACAGAGGTGGTGTCCAGACAACAGATGGTTGTGGCCAGACAACAGATGGTTGTGGCCAGGCAACAGAGGCGGTGTCCAGACAACAGATGGATGTGACCAGGCAACAGATGGTTGTGTCCAGGCAACAGAGGTGGTGTCCAGACAACAGATGGTTGTGGCCAGACAACAGATGGTTGTGTCCAGGCAACAGCTGGTTGTGTCCAGGCAACAGATGGTTGTGGCCAGACAACAGATGGTTGTGGCCAGGCAACAGATGGTTGTGGCCAGACAACAGATGGTTGTGGCCAGGCAACAGATGGTTGTGGCCAGACAACAGATGGTTGTGGCCAGGCAACAGATGGTTGTGGCCAGACAACAGATGGTTGTGGCCAGGCAACAGATGGTTGTGGCCAGACAACAGATGATTGTGGCCAGACAACAGATGATTGTGGCCAGACAACAGATGGTTTTGGCCAGGCAACAGATGGTTGTGGCCAGACAACAGATGGTTGTGGCCAGGCAACAGATGGTTGTGGCCAGGCAACAGATGGTTGTGGCCAGACAACAGATGGTTGTGGCCAGGCAACAGATGGCTGTGGCCAGGCAACAGATGGTTGCGGCCAGGCAACAGATGGTTGTGGCCAGACAACAGATGGTTGTGGCCAGGCAACAGATGGTTGTGGCCTGGCAACAGATGATTGTGGCCAGACAACAGATGGTTGTGGCCAGACAACAGATGGTTGTGGCCAGGCAACAGATGATTGTGGCCAGACAACAGATGGTTGTGGCCAGGCAACAGATGGTTGTGGCCAGACAACAGATGGATGTGGCCAGGCAACAGATGGTTGTGGCCAGGCAACAAATGGTTGTGGCCAGACAACAGATGGTTGTGGCCAGGCAACAGATGGTTGTGGCCAGACAACAGATGATTGTGGCCAGACAACAGATGATTGACAGATTATTGGGTCGAAAACCCTTTATATATGACAGTAGATACAAAACACAACCAATGTACCCATAGTAGGTAAACAGCATGTCTAGGATCTGGGAATAATGATGTCCGACGTCCTAACGTTTAGGGAGCATAACCAAGCAAATATTGCGACAGCCAGAAAAATGATAGGATGGATTACGAGAACCTTCAAGTCCAGAGATCCCATCACAATGGTTGTACTCTTCAAGTCACTTGTGTTGTCCCGTCTTGAGTACTGCTCAGTACTCACTTCCCCCCTTCAGAGCAGGAGAGATTGCTGAAATAGAGGGAATACAGAGAACATATCCGGCACGCATAGACGAGATAAAGCACCTAAATTATTGGAATCGTCTCAAAGCTCTCCAAATGTACTCACTAGAAAGTAGACGAGAGAGATACCAAATAATATACATCTGGAAAATACTGGAGAGCCAGGTCTCTAATCTGCACAGTAAAATAACAACGTACTGGAGTGAACGATATGGAAGAAAATGCAGAATAGATCCAGTGAAGAGCAGAGGTGCCATAGGCACAATCAGAGAACACTGTATAAACATAAAAGGTCCAGTGAAGAGCAGGGGTGCCATAGGCACAATCAGAGAACACTGTATAAACATCAGAGGTCTAGTGAAGAGCAGGGGTGCCATAGGAACTATCAGAGAACACTGTATAAACATCAGAGGTCCACGGTTGTTCAACATACTCCCAGCAAAATAAGAAATATTGCCGGAACAACCGTGGACATCAATTAGAGAAAACTAGATAGTTTTATACAAGGAGTGCCGGACCAACCGGGCTGTGGTGGGTATGTGGCGGACCACACTCTCACAAGTCAAGCCTGGCTTCGGGCCGGACTTGGGGAGTAGAAGAACTCCCAGAACCCCATCAAGCAGGTAAGCAAGCAGGTGTAAACTGCCGACATCCAGCGAGTGTAATGACAGGTCCTGGACAATAAGGCAGGTCCTGGACAATATGGCAGGTCCTGGATAATATGGCAGGTCCTGGACAATATGGCAGGTCGTGGACAATATGGCAGGTCCTGGACAATATGGCAGGTCCTGGACAATATGGCAGGTCCTGGACAATATGGCAGGTCCTGGATAATATGGCAGGTCCTGGACAATATGGCAGGTAGTGGACAATATGGCAGGTCCTGGACAATATGGCAGGTCCTGGACAATAAGGCAGGTCCTGGACAATATGGCAGGTCCTGGATAATATGGCAGGTCCTGGACAATATGGCAGGTCCTGGACAATATGGCAGGTCCTGGACAATATGGCAGGTCCTGGACAATATGGCAGGTCCTGGACAATATGGTAGGTCCTGGATAATATGGCAGGTCCTGGACAATATGGCAGGTCGTGGACAATATGGCAGGTCCTGGACAATATGGCAGGTCCTGGACAATAAGGCAGGTCCTTGACAATAAGGCAGGTCCTGGACAATATGACAGGTCCTGGACAATATGGCAGGTCCTGGACAATAAGGCAGGTCCTGGACAATAAGGCAGGTCCTGGACAATAAGGCAGGTCCTGGACAATAAGGCAGGTTCTGGACAATATGACAGGTCCTGGACAATATGGCAGGTCCTAGACAATAAGGCAGGTCCTGGACAATAAGGCAGGTCCTGGACAATATGGCAGGTCCTGGACAATATGGTAGGTCCTGGACAATATGGCAGGTCCTGGACAATATGGCAGGTCCTGGAAAATATGGCAGGTCCTGGACAATATAGCAGGTCCTGGACAATATAGCTGGTCCTGGACAATAAGGCAGGTCCTGGACAATAAGGCAGGTCCTGGACAATAAGGCAGGTCCTGGACAATATGGCAGGTCCTGGACAATATGGCAGGTCCTGGACAATATAGCAGGTCCAGGACAAAATAGCAGGTCCTGGACAATATGGCAGGTCCTGGAAAATATAGCAGGTCCTGGACAATATAGCAGGTCCTGGACAATATAGCAGGTCCTGGACAATATGGCAGGTCCTGGACAATATGGCAGGTCCTGGACAATATAGCAGGTCCAGGACAATAAGGCAGGTCCTGGACAATAAGGCAGGTCCTGGACAATAAGGCAGGTCCTGGACAATAAGGCAGGTCCTGGACAATATGGCAGGTCCTGGACAATATAGCAGGTCCTGGACAATATAGCAGGTCCAGGACAATATAGCAGGTCCTGGACAATATGGCAGGTCCTGGAAAATATAGCAGGTCCTGGACAATATAGCAGGTCCTGGACAATAAGGCAGGTCCTGGACAATATGGCAGGTCCTGGACAATATGGCAGGTCCTGGACAATATAGCAGGTCCTGGACAATATAGCAGGTCCTGGACAATATGGCAGGTCCTGGACAATATAGCAGGTCCTGGACAATATAGCAGGCCCTGGACAATATAGCAGGCCCTGGACAATATAGCAGGTCCTGGACAATACGGCAGGTCCTGGACAATATAGCAGGTCCTGGACAATATGGCAGGTCCTGGACAATATGGCAGGTCCTGGACAATATGGCAGGTCCTGGACAATATAGCAGGTCCTGGACAATAAGGCAGGTCCTGGACAATAAGGCAGGTCCTGGACAATATGGCAGGTCCTGGACAATATAGCAGGTCCTGGACAATATAGCAGGTCCTGGACAATTTAGCAGGTCCTGGACAATATAGCAGGTCCTGGACAATATAGCAGGTCCTGGACAATATAGCAGGTCCTAAACAATATAGCAGGTCCTGGACAATATAGCAGGTCCTGTACAATATAGCAGGTCCTGGACAATATGGCAGGTCCTGAACAACATGGCAGGTCCTGGACAATATGGCAGGTCCTGGACAATATAGCAGGTCCTGGACAATAAGGCAGGTCCTGGACAATATGGCAGGTCATGGACAATATAGCAGGTCCTGGACAATAAGGCAGGTCCTGGACAATATTGTAGGTCCTGGACAATAAGGCCGGTCCTGGACAATAAGGCAGGTCCTGGACAATATAGCAGGTCCTGGACAATAAGGCAGGTCCTGGACAATAAGGCAGGTCCTGGACAATAAGGCAGGGCCTGGACAATAAGGCAGATCCTGGACAATATGACAGGTCCTGGACAATAAGGCAGGTCCTGGACAATAAGGCAGGTCCTGAACAAAATAGCTGGTCCTGGACAATAAGGCAGGTCCTGGACAATAAGGCAGGTCCTGGACAATATAGCAGGTCCTGGAAAATATAGCAGGTCCTGGACAATAAGGCAGGTCCTGGACAATATGGCAGGTCCTGGACAATATGGCAGGTCCTGGACAATATGACAGGTCCAGGACAATAAGGCAGGTCCTGGACAATAAGGCAGGTCCTGGAAAATAAGGCAGGTCCTGGACAATATGGCAGGTCCTGGACAATATGGCAGGTCCTGGACAATATGACAGGTCCTAGACAATATGACAGGCCCTGGACAATAAGCAGGTCCTGGACAATAAGCAGGTCCTGGACAATATGTCAGGTCCAGGACAATATGACAGGTCCTGGACAATAAGGCAGGTCCAGGACAATGTGACAGGTCCTGGACAATAAGACAGGTAATGGACAATAAGGCAGGTCCTGGACAATATGGCAGGTCCTGGACAATAAGGCAGGTCCTGGACAATAAGGCAGGTCCTTTACAATAAGGCAGGTCCTTTACAATAAGGCAGGTCCTGGACAATAAGGCAGGTCCTGGACAATAAGGCAGGTCCTGGACAATATGTCAGGTCCAGGACAATATGACAGGTCCTGGACAATAAGGCAGGTCCAGGACAATATGACAGGTCCTGGACAATAAGACAGGTCCTGGACAATAAGGCAGGTCCTGGACAATATGGCAGGTCCTGGACAATAAGGCAGGTCCAGGACAATAAGGCAGGTCCTTTACAATAAGGCAGGTCCTGGACAATAAGGCAGGTCCTGGACAATATGACAGGTCCTGGACAATATGACAGGTCCTGGACAATAAGGCAGGTCCTGGACAATAAGGCAGGTCCTGGACAATATGACAAGTCCAGGACAATAAGGCAGGTCCTGGACAATAAGGCAGGTCCTGGACAATAAGGCAGGTCCAGGACAATAAGGCAGGTCCTTTACAATAAGGCAGGTCCTGGACAATAAGGCAGGTCCTGGACAATAAGGCATGTCCTGGACAATATGACAGGTCCTGGACAATAAGGCAGGTCCTGGACAATAAGGCAGGTCCTGGACAATAAGGCAGGTCCTGGACAATATAGCAGGTCCTGGACAATATGGCAGGTCCTGGACAATAAGGCAGGTTCTGGACAATATGACAGGTCCAGGACAATAAGGCAGGTCCTGGACAATAAGGCAGGTCCTGGACAATAAGGCAGGTCCTGGACAATAAGGCAGGTCCTGGACATTAAGGCAGGTCCTGGACAATATGACAGGTCCAGGACAATAAGGCAGGTCCTGGACAATAAGGCAGGTCCTGGACAATAAGGCAGGTCCTGGACAATAAGGCAGGTCCTGGACAATAAGGCAGGTCCTTTACAACAAGGCAGGTCCAGGACAATAAGGCAGGTCCTGGACAATAAGGCAGGTCCTGGACAATATGACAGGTCCTGGACAATAAAGCAGGTCCTGGACAATATGACAGGTCCTGGACAATATGACAGGTCCTGGACAATATGACAGGTCCTGGACAATAAAGCAGGTCCTGGACAATATGACAGGTCCTGGACAATATGACAGGTCCTGGACAATATGACAGGTCCTGGACAATAATGGCTGCTCTCACCTACACGTCGAGGACACCATTAGAAGGCAGGCCAGCCGCTTTATACAACCTCGAACCAATGACCCAACAATCCCCTGCCTGTCCCTCCTCATGCATTATTCTACAGGAATATCTCTCCCGCTGCTCACTACTCGGAGGAAAGTCTTGGGAGACATTATATATAGAAACGTGACACCAAATGAAAGATTAAGTTCTATACTATAAGATCTATACTCTAAGAGCACATGTCTGTCTGTCTGTGTAAATGTTGGAGACAGACCTTTGCTGCTAAATTTATCCAATTTTGCAGACTAAACGGTCTGTGGTATGGGATGGACATAGGCTGGATGTGTTAGGCCTAAGATAAACGATTTAAAAAAATTAGTACTTATTGAGTCTTCCCCCCCCCTCCCAATCCCAACCCGATTTTCACAGATTGTGAAAATTTGGTTCAGATTGGCATTAAGGCACATTCCTATGTTCGTTTCCTTAGTGTAGACTGCAGTGTGGAAGCCACTATTCCTTTCCATTTAGGAATGTGCCTTAATGCCAATAGTGACTGCCCAGACAGGTACCAGAGGAGTGTTGTCAACGCTTATGTCGACCGTGCTCTCAGCCACAGCTCAGGATGGAAGCAAGTCGATGAAGAGCTTTGTAGGGTAAGCCAAGTCCTAATCAACAATGGCTTCTCTAACAGTTTTGTTGAAGATGTCATAAAAATAATGGTGAAATGACATGCAACCTCTGAAGAGTCAACTAACACAACACTTGTACCGTCTATTACACTGTTTTACAGGAACTTATTTTCGATGGTTCATAAAACGGAGGAAAGTGTCCTGAAAGATATTATTTATAGGAACGTTATCCCGTTCAAAATAAACGGGATAATCAGTCAAAATAAAAGAAAATAAAAAAATCAGAAAATACAATTGACAATCTAAAACAAAAACAAAAAAAAAACTGCCAACCAGCTCATGAAAAACTCGCCAGACACCAAAGAGAACGCCTTGAAGGAGACCTATGCCTTCACATGCCCACTTGGGGACTGTCAGCCCCAAAGAACTCAGTATATAGGCAAGACAACAACGTCTCTTTCCAGGCGATTACGAGGAACATATAATCTCTTCTCACAACTAGACCATCACCAGAGAAATCTTAACAAACAACACAGAAATCATCGATAGATACAGCGATAGCAGGAGACTCGACATCAGCGAGGCACTACACATCAAAAAGTTCACACCAGCAATCAACAGTCAATTAATGCATAACTATATTCTACCCACTTCAAGACCCCGAACCAACATAGAAGCAGCAAGAGGAAGTATGCGCCAATAAGCCTCCTGGAGTTACTTCCATTCTTATGTTCTCATCCCATTGTTTCGTGTTCTTTCTTATTTTTCACTTAACCCAAAACTTATATGCCATATCACCACACCCAAAAACGAATATAAGTATGTATGTATTATGTGTGCAAATTAAGTCTTTCAAAATGTAATAAGGAATTACGAAACGCGTTTAGGCGCTTATATATATATATGTCGTACCTAGTAGCCAGAACGCACTTCTCAGCCTACTATGCAGGGCCCGATTTGCCTAATAAGCCAAATTTTCCTGAATTAATATATTTTCTCTAATTTTTTTCTTATAAAATGATAAAGCTACCCATTTCATTATGTATGAGGTCAATTTTTTTTTATTTGAGTTAAAATTAACGTAGATATATGACCGAACCTAACCAACCCTACCTAACCTAACCAAACCTATCTTTTTAGGTTAGGTTAGGTAGCCGAAAAAAACATTAATCCATGAAAACTTGGCTTATTAGGCAAATCTGACCTTTCATAGTAGGCTGAGAAGTGCGTTCTGGCTACTAGGTACGACATATATATATATAATTATAAATATATATATAAATATAGAGAGAGAGAGAGAGAGAGAGAGAGAGAGAGAGAGAGAGAGAGAGAGAGAGAGAGAGAGAGAGAGAGAGAGAGAGAGAGAGAGAGAGAGAGAGAGAGAGAGAGAGAGAGAGAGAGAGAGAGAGAGAGAGAGAGAGAGAGAGAGAGAGGGAGAGAGAGAGAGAGAGAGAGAGAGAGAGAGAGAGAGAGAGAGAGAGAGAGAGAGAGAGAGAGAGAGAGAGAGAGAGAGAGAGAGAGAGAGAGAGAGAGAGAGAGAGAGAGAGAGAGAGAGAGAGAGAGAGAGAGAGAGAGAGAGATGGAAAATCTCCCATTTTATCAAGGCCGCTCAAGATCCGTATTGAACGCTGCACAAGAACAAGGAAAATAAAATTGTAATTTGCATATTTTCTCTCCAGAGCGCAACAAAGACAAAAATAAAAACACGCGCCTAGTTATTGTGTTGTTAAACAAAGACAGGAGCCGGAGGTGAAGCAGGCTGGCCCGGACCACGTACCAACGACACGAAAACAAAGGAACAAGCACACACCAATTTAGTTAAAGTAGAGCAGGTTGGGCAAGGTCTGAGGGGGTGCATTAATGGTCGATAGTTGTTGTTGTTGTAAGTGGCCCTCCAGCTATTGTTGTATGTGGCCCTCCAGCTGTTGTTGTATGTGGCCCTCCAGCTGTTGTTGTATGTGGCCCTCCAGCTATTGTTGTATGTGGCCCTCCAGCTGTTGTTGTATGTGGCCCTCCAGCTATTGTTGTATGTGGCCCTCCAGCTGTTGTTGTATGTGGCCCTCCAGCTGTTGTTGTATGTGGCCCTCCAGCTATTGTTGTATGTGGCCCTCCAGCTGTTGTTGTATGTGGCCCTCCAGCTGTTGTTGTATGTGGCCCTCCAGCTGTTGTTGTATGTGGCCCTTCAGCTGTTGTTGTATGTGGCCCTTCAGCTGTTGTTGTATGTGGCCCTCCAGCTGTTGTTGAATGTGGCCCTCCAGTTGTTGTTGTATGTGGCCCTTCAGCTGTTGTTGTATGTGGCCCTTCAGCTGTTGTTGTATGTGGCCCTTCAGCTGTTGTTGTATGTGGCCCTTCAGCTGTTGTTGTATGTGGCCCTCCAGTTGTTGTTGTATGTGGCCCTTCAGCTGTTGTTGTATGTGGCCCTCCAGTTGTTGTTGTATGTGGCCCTTCAGCTGTTGTTGTATGTGGCCCTCCAGTTGTTGTTGTATGTGGCCCTCCACCTGTTGTTGTATGTGGCCCTCCAGTTGTTGTTGTATGTGACCCTCCAGCTGTTGTTGTATGAGGCCCTCCAGCTGTTGTTGAGTGTGGCCCTCCTGCCCTAGCTGTTGTTGTATGTGGCCCTTCAGTTGTTGTTGTATGTGGCCCTCCAGCCCCAGCTGTTGTTGTATGTGGCCCTTCAGCTGTTGTTGTGTGTGGCCCTCCAGCCCCAGCTGTTGTTGTGTGTGGCCCTCCAGCCCCAGCTGTTGTTGTGTGTGACCCTCCAGCCCCAGCTGTTGTTGTATGTGGCCCTCCAGCCCCAGCTGTTGTTGTATGTGGCCCTTCAGCTGTTGTTGTATGTGGCCCTCCAGCCCCAGCTGTTGTTGTATGTGACCCTACAGCTTTTGTTATATGTGGCCCTCAAGCCGCAGCTGTGGTTGTGTGTGGCCCGTCAGCTGTTGGTGTGTGTGGCCCTCCAGCCCCAGCTGTTGTTGTGTGTGGCCCTCCAACCCCAGCTGTTGTGTGTGGCCCTCCAGCCTCAGCTGTGGTTGTATGTGGCCCTCCAACCTTTGTTGTGTGTGGCCCTCCAGCCCCAGCTGTTGTTGTATGTGGCCCTCCAGCCCCAGATGTGGTTGTATGTGGCCCTCCAGCTGTTTTTGTGTGGCCCTCCAGCCCCAGCTGTTGTTGTGTGTGGCCCTCCAGCCCCAGCTGTTGTTGTGTGTGGCCCTCCAGCCCCAGCTGTTGTTGTATGTGGCCCTCCAGCCCCAGATGTGGTTGTATGTGGCCCTCCAGCTGTTTTTGTGTGGCCCTCCAGCCCCAGCTGTTGTTGTGTGTGGCCCTCCAGCTCCAGCTGTTGTTGTATGTGGCCCTCCAGCTGTTGTTGTGTGTGGCACTCCTACCCAAGCTGTTGTTGTTTGTGGCCCTCCAGCCCCAGCTGTTGTTGTATGTGGCCCTCCAGCCCCAGCTGTTGTTGTGTGTGGCCCTCCAGCCCCAGCTATTGTTGTATGTGGCCCTCCAGCCCCAGCTGTTGTTGTATGTGGCCCTCCTGCCCCAGCTGTTGTTTTATGTGACCCTCCAGCTGTTGTTGTGTGTGGCCCTCCAGCCCCAGCTGTTGTTGTGTGTGGCCCTCCAGCCCCAGCTGTTGTTGTGTGTGGCCTTCCAGCCCCAGCTGTTGTTGTGTGTGACCCTCCAGCCCCAGCTATTGTTGTGTGTGGCCCTCCAGATCCAGCCGTTGTTGTGTGTGGCCCTCCTGCCCCAGCTGTTGTTGTATGTGGCCCTCCTGCCCCAGCTGTTGTTGTATGTGAACCTCCAGCTGTTGTTTTATGTGGCCCTCCAGCCCCAGCTGTTGTTGTATGTGGCCCTCCTGCGCACCAGCTGTTGCTTTGTGTGGCCCTCCAGCTCCAGCTGTTGTTGTGGCTGGCTCTCCAGCTGTTGTTGTATGTGGCCCTCCAGCTGTTGTTGTGTGTGGCCCTCCAGCTGTTGTTGTATGTGGCCCTCCTACCCAAGCTGTTGTTGTGTGTGGCCCTCCAGCCCAAGCTGTTGATGTATGTGGCCCTCCTGCCCCAGCTGTTGTTGAGTGTGGCCCTCCAGCCCCTGCTGTTGTTGTGTGTCGCCCTCCAGCCCCAGTTGTTGTCGTGTGTGGCCCTCCAGCCCCAGCTGTTGTTGTATGTGACCCTCCAGCTGTTGTTGTGTGTGACCCTCCAGCCCCAGCTGTTGTTGTGTGTGGCCCTCTTGCCTCAGCTGTTGTTATGCGTGGCCCACCAGCCCCAGTTGTTGTTGTATGTGGCCCTCCTGCCCCAGCTGTTGTTGTGTGTGACCCTCCAGACCCAGCTGTTGTTGTGTGTGGCCCTCCAGCCCCAGTTGTTGTTGTGTGTGGCCCTCCAGCCCCAGCTGTTGTTGTATGTGACCCTCCAGCTGTTGTTGTGTGTGACCCTCCAGCCCCAGCTGTTGTTGTGTGTGGCCCTCTTGCCTCAGCTGTTGTTATGCGTGGCCCTCCAGCCCCAGCTGTTGTTGTATGTGGCCCTCCTGCCCCAGCTGTTGTTGTGTGTGACCCTCCAGCCCCAGCTGTTGTTGTGTGTGACCCTCCAGCCCCAGCTGTTGTTGTGTGTGGCCCTCCAGCCCCAGCTGTTGTTGTGTGTGACCCTCCTGCCCCAGCTGTTGTTGTGTGTGGCCCTCCAGCCCCAGCTAATGTTGTGTGTGGCCCTCCAGCTCCAGCTGTTGTTGAGTGTGGCCCTTCTGCCCCAGCTGTTGTTGGGTGTGGCCCTCCAACTGTTGTTTTGTGTGGCCCTCCAGCCCCAGCTGTTGTTGTGTGTGGCTCTCCAGCCTCATATGTTGTTATGTGTGACCCTCCTGCCCCAGCTGTTGTTGTGTGTGGCCATCGTGCCCCAGCTGTTATTGTGTGTGGCCCTCCATCCTCAGCTGTTCTTGTGTGTGACCCTCCAGTCCCAGCTGTTGTTGTGTGTGGCCCTCCTGCCCCAGCTGTTGTTGTGTGTGGCCCTCCTGTCCCAGCTGTTGTTGTGTGAGACCCTCCAGCCCCAGCTGTTGTTGTGTGTGGCCCTCCAGCCCCAGCTGTTGTTGTGTGTGGCCCTCCAGCACCAGCTGTTGTTGTGTGTTTGGCCCTCCAGCTGTTGTTGTGTGTGACCCTCCAGCCTCAGCTGTTGTTGTATGTGGCTTTCCAGCCCCAGCTGTTGTTGTATGTGGCCCTCCAACTGTTGTTGTGTGTGGCCCTCCAACGGTTGTTTTGTGTGGCCCTCCAGCCCCAGCTGTTGTTGTGTGTGGCCCTCCAGCCTCAGCTGTTGTTTCATGTGGCTTTCCTGCCCCAGCTGTTGTTGTATGTGGCCCTCCAACTGTTGTTGTGTGTGGCCCTCCAGCCCCAGCTGTTGTTGTATGTGACCCTCCAGCTGTTGTTGTGTGTGGCCCTCCAGCCCCAGCTTTTGTTGTGTGTGGCCCTCCAGCCCCTGCTGTTGTTGTATGTGGCCCTCCTGCCCCAGATGTTGATGTGTGTGGCCCTCCTGCCCCAGCTGTTGTTGTGTGTGGCCCTCCAGCCCCAGCTGTTGTTGTGTGTGTCCCTCCAGTCCCAGCTGTTGTTTTGTGTGGCCCTCCAACCCCAGCTGTTGTTGTGTGTGGCCGTCCAGCCCCTGCTGTTGTTGTATGTGGCCCTCCTGCCCCAGCTGTTGATGTGTGTGGCCCTCCTGCCCCAGCTGTTGTTGTGTGTGGCCCTCCAGCCCCAGCTGTTGTTGTGTGTGTCCCTCCAGTCCCAGCTGTTGTTTTGTGTGGCCCCTCCTGCCCCAGCTGTTGTTGTATGGTGCTTTGCTGTCCCAGCTGTTGTTGTGTGTGACCACCCAGCTGTTGTTGTTTGTGTCCCTCCAGCTGTTGTTGTGTGTGGCGATCCAGCCCAAGATGTTGTTGTATGTGGCCCTCCTGCCCCAGCTGTTTTGTATGTGGCCCTCCAGCTGTTGTTTTATGTGGCCCACCCAGCCCCAGCTGTTGTTGTATGTGGCCCTCCTGCCCCAACTCTTGTTGTATGTGGCCCTCCAGACTCAGCTGTTGTTGTGTGGCCCTCCAGCCCCACCTGTCGTTGTATGTGGCCCTCCAGCTGTTGTTGTGTGTGTCCCTCCAGCTGTTGTTGTGTGTGGCCCTCCCGCCCCAGCTGTTGTTGTGTGTGGCCCTCCAGCCCCAGATGTTGTTGTGTGTGGCCCTCCAGCTGTTGTTGTGTGTGGCCCTCCAGCCCAGCTGTTGTTGTGTGTGGCCCTCCAGCCCCAGCTGTTGTTGTGTGTGGCCCTCCAGCCCCAGCTGTGGTTGTGTGTGGCCCGCCAGCTGTTGTTGTGTGTGGCCCTCCAGCTGTTGTTGTGTGTGACCCTCAAGCCCCAGCTGTTGTTGTGTGTGGCCCTCCTGCTGTTCTTGTGTGTGGCCCTCTAGCCCCAGCTGTTGTTGTGTGTGGCCCTTCTGCCCCAGCTCTTGTTGTGTGTGGCCCTCCAGCTGTTGTGTGTGGCCCTCTAGCCCCAGCTGTTGTTGTGTGTGGCCCTTCTGCCCCAGCTCTTGTTGTGTTTGGCCCTCCAGCTGTTGTGTGTGGCCCTCCTGCCCCAGCTGTTGTTGTGTGTGGCCCTACTGCCCCAGCTGTTGTTGTGTGTGGCTTTCCTGCCCCAGCTGTTGTTGTGTGTGGCCTTCCAGCCCCAGCTGTTGTTGTGTGTGGCCCTCCAGCTCTAGCTGTTGTTGTGTGTGGCCTTCCAGCCCCAGCTGTTGTTGTGTGTGGCCCTCCAGCTGTTGTTGTGTGTGGCCCTCCAGCCCCAGCTGTTGTTGTGTGTGGCCTTCCAGCCCCAGCTGTTGTTGTGTGTGACCCTACAGCCCCAGCTGTTGTTGTGTGTGGCCCTCCAGCTGTTGTTGTGTATGACCCTGCAGCCCCTGCTGTTGTTGTCTGTGACCCTCCAGCCCCAGCTTTTGTTGTGTGTGGCCCTCCAGCCCCAGCTCTTGTTCTGTGTGGCCCTCCAGCTGTTGTTGTGTGTGGCCCTCCAGCCCCAGCTGTTGTTGTGTGTGGCCTTCCAGCCCCAGCTGTTGTTGTGTGTGGCCCTCCAGCCCTAGCTGTTGTTGTGTGTGGCCCTCCAGCCCCAGCTGTTGTTTTGTGTGGCCCTCCAGCTATTGTTGTATGTGGCCCTCCATCCCCAGCTGTTGTTGTGTGTGGCCTTCTAGCCCCAGCTGTTGTTGTGGATGGCCCGCCAGCTGTTGTTGTGTGTGGCCCTCCAGCCCCAGCTGTTGTTGTGTGTGGCCCTCCAGCTGCTGTTGTATGTGGCCCTCCATCCACAACTGTTGTTGTGTGTGACCCTCCAGCTGTTGTTGTGTGTGGCCCTCCAGCCCCCGCTGTTGTTGTATGTGGCCCTCCAGCCCCAGCTGTTGTTGTGTGCGGCCCTCCAGCCCCAGCTGTTGTTGTATGGGGCGCTGCAGCCCCAGCTGTTGTTGTGTGTGGCCTTCAGCCCCAGCTGTTGTTGTATGTGTCCCTCCAGCCCCAGCTGTTGTTGTGTGTGACCCTCCAGCCCCAGCTGTTGTTGTGTGTGGCCCTCCATCTGTTGTTGTGTATGACCCTGCAGCCCCTGCTGTTGTTGTCTGTGACCCTCCAGCCCCAGCTTTTGTTGTGTGTGGCCCTCCAGCCCCAGCTCTTGTTGTATGTGACCCTCCAGCTGTTGTTGTTGTGTGTGGCCCTCCAGCCCCAGCTGTTGTTGTATGTGACCCTCCAGCTGTTGTTATGTGTGGCCCTTAACATACAACAGCAGCCCAAGCTGTTGTTGTGTGTGACCCTCCAGCCCCAGCTGTTGTTGTGTGTGACCCCTCCAGCCCCAGCTGTAGTTGTGTGTGGCCCTCCAGCCCCAGCTGATGTTGTGTGTGGCCCTCCAGCCCCAGCTGTAGTTGTGTGTGGCCCTCCATCCCCAGCTATTGTTGTCTGTGGCCCTCCAGCCCCAGCTGTTGTTGTATGTGGCCCTCCAGCTGTTGTTGTGTGTGGCCCTCCAGCTGTTGTTGTTTGTGACCCTCCAGCTGTTGTTGTATGTGGCCCTCCAGCCCCAGCTGTTGTTGTGTGTGGCCCTCCTGCCTCAGCTGTTGTTGTGTGTGGCCCTCCAGCCCCAGCTGTTGTTGTGTGTGGCCCTCCAGCTATTGTTGTATGTGGCCCTCCATCCCCAGCTGTTGTTGTGTGTGGCCCTCTAGCCCCAGCTGTTGTTGTGGGTGGCCCTCCAGCTGTTGTTGTGTGTGGCCCTCCAGCCCCAGCAGTTGTTGTGTGTGGCCCTCCAGCTGCTGTTGTGTGTGGCCCTCCTGCCACAACTGTTGTTGTGTGTGAACCTCCAGCTGTTGTTGTGTGTGGCCATCTAGCCCCCGCTGTAGTTGTATGTGGCCCTCCAGCCCCAGCTGTTGTTGTATGGGGCGCTGCAGCCCCAGCTGTTGTTGTGTGTGGCCCTGCAGCCCCAGCTGTTGTTGTATGTGGCCCTCCAGCCCCAGCTGTTGTTGTGTGTGACCTTCCAGCCCCAGCTGTTGTTGTGTGTGGCCCTGCAGCCCCAGCTGTTGTTGTGTGTGGCCCTGCAGCCCCAGCTGTTGTTGTGTGTGGCCCTCCAGCTGTTGTTGTGTATGACCCTCCAGCCCCAGCTGTTGTTGTGCGTGACCCTCCAGCCCCAGCTGTTGTTGTGTGTGGCCCTCCAGCCCCAGCTGTTGTTGTATGTGACCCTCCAGCTGTTGTTGTTGTGTGTGGCCCTCCAGCCCCAGCTGTTGTTGTATGTGACCCTCCAGCTGTTGTTATGTGTGGCCCTTAACACACAACAACAGCCCCAGCTGTTGTTGTGTGTGACCCTCCAGCCCCAGCTGTTGTTGTGTGTGGCCCTCCAGCTGTTGTTGTTTGTGACCCTCCAGCTGTTGTTGTGTGTGCCCCTCAAGCCCCAGCTGTTGTTGTGTGTGGTCCTCCAGCCCAGCTGTTGTTGTGTGTGGCCCTCCAGCCCCAGCTGTCGTTGTGTGTATCCCTCCAGCTGTTGTTGTGTGTGGCCCTCCAGCTGTTGTTGTGTGTGGCCCTCCAGCCCCAGCTGTTGTTGTGTGTGGCCGTCCAGCCCCTGCTGTTGTTGTATGTGGCCCTCCTGCCCCAGCTGTTGTTGTGTGTGGCCCTCCAGCCCAAGCTGTTGCTGTATGTGGCCCTCCTGCCCCAGCTGTTGTTGAGTATGGCCCTCAAGCCCCTGCTGTTGTTGTGTGTGGCCCTCCAGCCCCAGTTGTTGTTGTGTGTGGCCCTCCAGCCCCAGCTGTTGTTGTATGTGACCCTCCAGCTGTTGTTGTGTGTGACCCTCCAGCCCCAGCTGTTGTTGTGTGTGGCCCTCTTGCCTCAGCTGTTGTTATGCGTGGCCCTCCAGCCCCAGCTGTTGTTGTATGTGGCCCTCCTGCCCCAGCTGTTGTTGTGTGTGACCCTCCAGACCCAGCTGTTGTTGTGTGTGGCCCTCCAGCCCCAGTTGTTGTTGTGTGTGGCCCTCCAGCCCCAGCTGTTGTTGTATGTGACCCTCCAGCTGTTGTTGTGTGTGACCCTCCAGCCCCAGCTGTTGTTGTGTGTGGCCCTCTTGCCTCAGCTGTTGTTATGCGTGGCCCTCCAGCCCCAGTTGTTGTTGTATGTGGCCCTCCTGCCCCAGCTGTTGTTGTGTGTGACCCTCCAGCCCCAGCTGTTGTTGTGTGTGACCCTCCAGCCCCAGCTGTTGTTGTGTGTGGCCCTCCAGCCCCAGCTGTTGTTGTGTGTGACCCTCCTGCCCCAGCTGTTGTTGTGTGTGGCCCACCAGCCCCAGCTGTTGTTGTGTGTGGCCCTCCAGCTCCAGCTGTTGTTGTGTGTGGCCCTTCTGCCCCAGCTGTTGTTGTGTGTGGCCCTCCAACTGTTGTTTTGTGTGGCCCTCCAGCCCCAGCTGTTGTTGTGTGTGGCCCTCCAGCCTCATATGTTGTTATGTGTGACCCTCCTGCCCCAGCTGTTGTTGTGTGTGGCCATCGTGCCCAAGCTGTTATTGTGTGTGGCCCTCCAGCCCCCGCTGTTGTTGTGTGTGGCCCTCCAGCACCAGCTGTTGTTGTGTGTTTGGCCCTCCAGCTGTTGTTGTGTGTGACCCTCCAGCCTCAGCTGTTGTTGTATGTGGCTTTCCAGCCCCAGCTGTTGTTGTATGTGGCCCTCCAACTGTTGTTGTGTGTGGCCCTCCAACGGTTGTTTTGTGTGGCCCTCCAGCCCCAGCTGTTGTTGTGTGTGGCCCTCCAGCCTCAGCTGTTGTTGCATGAGGCTTTCCTGCCCCAGCTGTTGTTGTATGTGGCCCTCCAACTGTTGTTGTGTGTGGCCCTCCAGCCCCAGCTGTTGTTGTATGTGACCTTCCAGCTGTTCTTGTGTGTGGCCCTCCAGCCCCAGCTTTTGTTGTGTGTGGCCCTCCAGCCCCTGCTGTTGTTGTATGTGGCCCTCCTGCCCCAGCTGTTGATGTGTGTGGCCCTCCTGCCCCAGCTGTTGTTGTGTGTGACCCTCCAACCCCAGCTTTTGTTGTGTGTGGCCGTCCAGCCCCTGCTGTTGTTGTATGTGGCCCTCCTGCCCCAGCTGTTGATGTGTGTGGCCCTCCTGCCCCAGCTGTTGTTGTGTGTGGCCCTCCAGCCCCAGCTGTTCTTGTGTGTGTCCCTCCAGTCCCAGCTGTTGTTTTGTGTGGCCCTCCTGCCCCAGCTGTTGTTGTATGGTGCTTTGCAGTCCCAGCTGTTGTTGTGTGTGGCCACCCAGCTGTTGTTGTATGTGTCCCTCCAGCTGTTGTTGTGTGTGGCGATCCAGCCCAAGATGTTGTTGTATGTGGCCCTCCTGCCCCAGCTGTTTTGTATGTGGCCCTCCAGCTGTTGTTTTATGTGGCCCACCCAGCCCCAGCTGTTGTTGTATGTGGCCCTCCTGCCCCAACTCTTGTTGTATGTGGCCCTCCAGACTCAGCTGTTGTTGTGTGGCCCTCCAGCCCCACCTGTCGTTGTATGTGGCCCTCCAGCTGTTGTTGTGTGTGTCCCTCCAGCTGTTGTTGTGTGTGGCCCTCCAACCCCAGCTGTTGTTGTGTGTGGCCCTCTAGCCCCAGATGTTGTTGTGTGTGGCCCTCCAGCTGTTGTTGTGTGTGGCCCTCCAGCCCAGCTGTTGTTGTGTGTGGCCCTCCAGTCCCAGCTGTTGTTGTGTGTGGCCCTCCAGCCCCAGCTGTGGTTGTGTGTGGCCCGCCAGCTGTTGTTGTGTGTGGCCCTCCAGCTGTTGTTGTGTGTGACCCTCAAGCCCCAGCTGTTGTTGTGTGTGGCCCTCCAGCTGTTGTTGTGTGTGGCCCTCTAGCCCCAGCTGTTGTTGTGTGTGGCCCTTCTGCCCCAGCTCTTGTTGTGTGTGGCCCTCCAGCTGTTGTGTGTGGCCCTCTAGCCCCAGCTGTTGTTGTGTGTGGCCCTTCTGCCCCAGCTCTTGTTGTGTGTGGCCCTCCAGCTGTTGTGTGTGGCCCTCCTGCCCCAGCTGTTGTTGTGTGTGGCCCTCCAGCTCCAGCTGTTGTTGTGTGTGGCCCTTCTGCCCCAGCTGTTGTTGTGTGTGGCCCTCCAACTGTTGTTTTGTGTGGCCCTCCAGCCCCAGCTGTTGTTGTGTGTGACCCTCCAGCCCCAGCTGTTGTTGTGTGTGGCCCTCCAGCCCCAGCTGTTGTTGTGTGTGACCCTCCTGCCCCAGCTGTTGTTGTGTGTGGCCCACCAGCCCCAGCTGTTGTTGTGTGTGGCCCTCCAGCTCCAGCTGTTGTTGTGTGTGGCCCTTCTGCCCCAGCTGTTGTTGTGTGTGGCCCTCCAACTGTTGTTTTGTGTGGCCCTCCAGCCCCAGCTGTTGTTGTGTGTGGCCCTCCAGCCTCATATGTTGTTATGTGTGACCCTCCTGCCCCAGCTGTTGTTGTGTGTGGCCATCGTGCCCAAGCTGTTATTGTGTGTGGCCCTCCAGCCCCCGCTGTTGTTGTGTGTGGCCCTCCAGCACCAGCTGTTGTTGTGTGTTTGGCCCTCCAGCTGTTGTTGTGTGTGACCCTCCAGCCCAGCTGTTGTTGTGTGTGGCCCTCCAGCCCCAGCTGTGGTTGTGTGTGGCCCGCCAGCTGTTGTTGTGTGTGGCCCTCCAGCTGTTGTTGTGTGTGACCCTCAAGCCCCAGCTGTTGTTGTGTGTGGCACTCTAGCCCCAGCTGTTGTTGTGTGTGGCCCTTCTGCCCCAGCTCTTGTTGTGTGTGGCCCTCCAGCTGTTGTGTGTGGCCCTCTAGCCCCAGCTGTTGTTGTGTGTGGCCCTTCTGCCCCAGCTCTTGTTGTGTGTGGCCCTCCAGCTGTTGTGTGTGGCCCTCCTGCCCCAGCTGTTGTTGTGTGTGGCCCTCCAGCTCCAGCTGTTGTTGTGTGTGGCCCTTCTGCCCCAGCTGTTGTTGTGTGTGGCCCTCCAACTGTTGTTTTGTGTGGCCCTCCAGCCCCAGCTGTTGTTGTGTGTGACCCTCCAGCCCCAGCTGTTGTTGTGTGTGGCCCTCCAGCCCCAGCTGTTGTTGTGTGTGACCCTCCTGCCCCAGCTGTTGTTGTGTGTGGCCCACCAGCCCCAGCTGTTGTTGTGTGTGGCCCTCCAGCTCCAGCTGTTGTTGTGTGTGGCCCTTCTGCCCCAGCTGTTGTTGTGTGTGGCCCTCCAACTGTTGTTTTGTGTGGCCCTCCAGCCCCAGCTGTTGTTGTGTGTGGCCCTCCAGCCTCATATGTTGTTATGTGTGACCCTCCTACCCCAGCTGTTGTTGTGTGTGGCCATCGTGCCCAAGCTGTTATTGTGTGTGGCCCTCCAGCCCCCGCTGTTGTTGTGTGTGGCCCTCCAGCACCAGCTGTTGTTGTGTGTTTGGCCCTCCAGCTGTTGTTGTGTGTGACCCTCCAGCCTCAGCTGTTGTTGTATGTGGCTTTCCAGCCCCAGCTGTTGTTGTATGTGGCCCTCCAACTGTTGTTGTGTGTGGCCCTCCAACGGTTGTTTTGTGTGGCCCTCCAGCCCCAGCTGTTGTTGTGTGTGGCCCTCCAGCCTCAGCTGTTGTTGCATGTGGCTTTCCTGCCCCAGCTGTTGTTGTATGTGGCCCTCCAACTGTTGTTGTGTGTGGCCCTCCAGCCCCAGCTGTTGTTGTATGTGACCTTCCAGCTGTTGTTGTGTGTGGCCCTCCAGCCCCAGCTTTTGTTGTGTGTGGCCCTCCAGCCCCTGCTGTTGTTGTATGTGGCCCTCCTGCCCCAGCTGTTGATGTGTGTGGCCCTCCTGCCCCAGCTGTTGTTGTGTGTGGCCCTCCAACCCCAGCTTTTGTTGTGTGTGGCCGTCCAGCCCCTGCTGTTGTTGTATGTGGCCCTCCTGCCCCAGCTGTTGATGTGTGTGGCCCTCCTGCCCCAGCTGTTGTTGTGTGTGGCCCTCCAGCCCCAGCTGTTCTTGTGTGTGTCCCTCCAGTCCCAGCTGTTGTTTTGTGTGGCCCTCCTGCCCCAGCTGTTGTTGTATGGTGCTTTGCAGTCCCAGCTGTTGTTGTGTGTGGCCACCCAGCTGTTGTTGTATGTGTCCCTCCAGCTGTTGTTGTGTGTGGCGATCCAGCCCAAGATGTTGTTGTATGTGGCCCTCCTGCCCCAGCTGTTTTGTATGTGGCCCTCCAGCTGTTGTTTTATGTGGCCCACCCAGCCCCAGCTGTTGTTGTATGTGGCCCTCCTGCCCCAACTCTTGTTGTATGTGGCCCTCCAGACTCAGCTGTTGTTGTGTGGCCCTCCAGCCCCACCTGTCGTTGTATGTGGCCCTCCAGCTGTTGTTGTGTGTGTCCCTCCAGCTGTTGTTGTGTGTGGCCCTCCAACCCCAGCTGTTGTTGTGTGTGGCCCTCTAGCCCCAGATGTTGTTGTGTGTGGCCCTCCAGCTGTTGTTGTGTGTGGCCCTCCAGCCCAGCTGTTGTTGTGTGTGGCCCTCCAGCCCCAGCTGTTGTTGTGTGTGGCCCTCCAGCCCCAGCTGTGGTTGTGTGTGGCCCGCCAGCTGTTGTTGTGTGTGGCCCTCCAGCTGTTGTTGTGTGTGACCCTCAAGCCCCAGCTGTTGTTGTGTGTGGCCCTCCAGCTGTTGTTGTGTGTGGCCCTCTAGCCCCAGCTGTTGTTGTGTGTGGCCCTTCTGCCCCAGCTCTTGTTGTGTGTGGCCCTCCAGCTGTTGTGTGTGGCCCTCTAGCCCCAGCTGTTGTTGTGTGTGGCCCTTCTGCCCCAGCTCTTGTTGTGTGTGGCCCTCCAGCTGTTGTGTGTGGCCCTCCTGCCCCAGCTGTTGTTGTGTGTGGCCCTCCAGCTCCAGCTGTTGTTGTGTGTGGCCCTTCTGCCCCAGCTGTTGTTGTGTGTGGCCCTCCAACTGTTGTTTTGTGTGGCCCTCCAGCCCCAGCTGTTGTTGTGTGTGGCCCTCCAGCCTCATATGTTGTTATGTGTGACCCTCCTGCCCCAGCTGTTGTTGTGTGTGGCCATCGTGCCCAAGCTGTTATTGTGTGTGGCCCTCCAGCCCCCGCTGTTGTTGTGTGTGGCCCTCCAGCACCAGCTGTTGTTGTGTGTTTGGCCCTCCAGCTGTTGTTGTGTGTGACCCTCCAGCCTCAGCTGTTGTTGTATGTGGCTTTCCAGCCCCAGCTGTTGTTGTATGTGGCCCTCCAACTGTTGTTGTGTGTGGCCCTCCAACGGTTGTTTTGTGTGGCCCTCCAGCCCCAGCTGTTGTTGTGTGTGGCCCTCCAGCCTCAGCTGTTGTTGCATGTGGCTTTCCTGCCCCAGCTGTTGTTGTATGTGGCCCTCCAACTGTTGTTGTGTGTGGCCCTCCAGCCCCAGCTGTTGTTGTATGTGACCTTCCAGCTGTTGTTGTGTGTGGCCCTCCAGCCCCAGCTTTTGTTGTGTGTGGCCCTCCAGCCCCTGCTGTTGTTGTATGTGGCCCTCCTGCCCCAGCTGTTGATGTGTGTGGCCCTCCTGCCCCAGCTGTTGTTGTGTGTGGTCCTCCAACCCCAGCTTTTGTTGTGTGTGGCCGTCCAGCCCCTGCTGTTGTTGTATGTGGCCCTCCTGCCCCAGCAGTTGATGTGTGTGGCCCTCCTGCCCCAGCTGTTGTTGTGTGTGGCCCTCCAGCCCCAGCTGTTCTTGTGTGTGTCCCTCCAGTCCCAGCTGTTGTTTTGTGTGGCCCTCCTGCCCCAGCTGTTGTTGTATGGTGCTTTGCAGTCCCAGCTGTTGTTGTGTGTGGCCACCCAGCTGTTGTTGTATGTGTCCCTCCAGCTGTTGTTGTGTGTGGCGATCCAGCCCAAGATGTTGTTGTATGTGGCCCTCCTGCCCCAGCTGTTTTGTATGTGGCCCTCCAGCTGTTGTTTTATGTGGCCCACCCAGCCCCAGCTGTTGTTGTATGTGGCCCTCCTGCCCCAACTCTTGTTGTATGTGGCCCTCCAGACTCAGCTGTTGTTGTGTGGCCCTCCAGCCCCACCTGTCGTTGTATGTGGCCCCCAGCTGTTGTTGTGTGTGTCCCTCCAGCTGTTGTTGTGTGTGGCCCTCCAACCCCAGCTGTTGTTGTGTGTGGCCCTCTAGCCCCAGATGTTGTTGTGTGTGGCCCTCCAGCTGTTGTTGTGTGTGGCCCTCCAGCCCAGCTGTTGTTGTGTGTGGCCCTCCAGCCCCAGCTGTTGTTGTGTGTGGCCCTCCAGCCCCAGCTGTGGTTGTGTGTGGCCCGCCAGCTGTTGTTGTGTGTGGGCCTCCAGCTGTTGTTGTGTGTGACCCTCAAGCCCCAGCTGTTGTTGTGTGTGGCCCTCCAGCTGTTGTTGTGTGTGGCCCTCTAGCCCCAGCTGTTGTTGTGTGTGGCCCTTCTGCCCCAGCTCTTGTTGTGTGTGGCCCTCCAGCTGTTGTGTGTGGCCCTCTAGCCCCAGCTGTTGTTGTGTGTGGCCCATCTGCCCCAGCTCTTGTTGTGTGTGGCCCTCCAGCTGTTGTGTGTGGCCCTCCTGCCCCAGCTGTTGTTGTGTGTGGCCCTACTGCCCCAGCTGTTGTTGTGTGTGGCTTTCCTGCCCCAGCTGTTGTTGTGTGTGGGCCTCCAGCTGTTGTTGTGTGTGGCCCTCCTGCCCCAGCTGTTGTTGTGTGTGGCCCTCCTGCCCCAGCTGTTGTTGTGTGTGGCCCTCCAGCTTTTGTGTGTGGCCCTCCTGCCCCAGCTATTGTTGTGTGTGGCCCTCCGTCCCCGGTTGTTGTTGTGTGTGGCCCTCCTGCCCCAGCTGTAGTTGTGTTTGGCCCTCCAGCCCCAGCTGTTGTTGTGTGTGGCCCTCCTGCCCCAGCTGTTGTTGTATGTGGCCCTCCTGCCCCAGCTGTTGTTGTTTGTGGCCCTCCAGCCCCAGCTGTTGTTGTGTGTGGCCCTCCAGCCCCAGCTTTTGTTGTGTGTGGCCCTCCAGCTGTTGTTGTGTGTGGCCCTCCAGCCCCAGCTGTTGTTGTGTGTGGCCTTCCAGCCCCAGCTGTTGTTGTGTGTGGCCCTCCAGCCCGAGCTGTTGTTGTGTGTTGCCCTCCACCCCCAGCTGTTGTTTTGTGTGGCCCTCCAGCTATTGTTGTATGTGGCCCTCCATCCCCAGCTGTTGTTGTGTGTGGCCTTCTAGCCCCAGCTGTTGTTGTGGATGGCCCTCCAGCTGTTGTTGTGTGTGGCCCTCCAGCCCCAGCTGTTGTTGTGTGTGGCCCTCCAGCTGCTGTTGTGTGTGGCCCTCCTGCCACAACTGTTGTTGTGTGTGACCCTCCAGCCCCAGCTGTTGTTATGTGCGGCCCTCCAGCCCCAGCTGTTGTTGTATGGGGCGCTGCAGCCCCAGCTGTTTTTGTGTGTGGCCTTCAGCCCCAGCTGTTGTTGTATGTGTCCCTCCAGCCCCAGCTGTTGTTGTGTGTGACCCTCCAGCCCTAGCTGTTGTTGTGTGTGGCCCTCCAGCTGTTGTTGTGTATGACCCTGCAGCCCCTGCTGTTGTTGTGTGTGACCCTCCAGACCCAGCTTTTGTTGTGTGTGGCCCTCCAGCCCCAGCTCTTGTTGTATGTGACCCTCCAGCTGTTGTTGTTGTGTGTGGCCCTCCAGCCCCAGCTGTTGTTGTATGTGACCCTCCAGCTGTTGTTATGTGTGGCCCTTAACACACAACAGCAGCCCAAGCTGTTGTTGTGTGTGACCCTCCAGCCCCAGCTGTTGTTGTGTGTGACCCCTCCAGCCCCAGCTGTAGTTGTGTGTGGCCCTCCAGCCCCAGCTGATGTTGTATGTGGCCCTCCAGCCCCAGCTGTAGTTGTGTGTGGCCCTCCAGCCCCAGCTATTGTTGTCTGTGGCCCTCCAGCCCCAGCTGTTGTTGTATGTGGCCCTCCAGCTGTTGTTGTGTGTGGCCCTCCAGCTGTTGTTGTTTGTGACCCTCCAGCTGTTGTTGTATGTGGCCCTCCAGCCCCAGCTGTTGTTGTGTGTGGCTCTCCTGCCTCAGCTGTTGTTGTGTGTGGCCCTCCAGCCCCAGCTGTTGTTGTGTGTGGCCCTCCAGCTATTGTTGTATGTGGCCCTCCATCCCCAGCTGTTGTTGTGTGTGGCCCTCTAGCCCCAGCTGTTGTTGTGGGTGGCCCTCCAGCTGTTGTTGTGTGTGGCCCTCCAGCCCCAGCAGTTGTGTGTGGCCCTGCAGCTGCTGTTGTGTGTGGCCCTCCAGCTGCTGTTGTGTGTGGCCCTCCTGCCACAACTGTTGTTGTGTGTGAACTTCCAGCTGTTGTTGTGTGTGGCCATCTAGCCCCCGCTGTAGTTGTATGTGGCCCTCCAGCCCCAGCTGTTGTTGTGTGCGGCCCTCCAGCTGTTGTTGTGTGTGGCCCTCTAGCCCCAGCTGTTGTTGTGTGTGGCCCTTCTGCCCCAGCTCTTGTTGTGTGTGGCCCTCCAGCTGTTGTGTGTGGCCCTCTAGCCCCAGCTGTTGTTGTGTGTGGCCCTTCTGCCCCAGCTCTTGTTGTGTGTGGCCCTCCAGCTGTTGTGTGTGGCCCTCCTGCCCCAGCTGTTGTTGTGTGTGGCCCTACTGCCCCAGCTGTTGTTGTGTGTGGCTTTCCTGCCCCAGCTGTTGTTGTGTGTGGGCCTCCAGCTGTTGTTGTGTGTGGCCCTCCTGCCCCAGCTGTTGTTGTGTGTGGCCCTCCAGCTGTTGTGTGTGGCCCTCCTGCCCCAGCTATTGTTGTGTGTGGCCCTCCGTCCCCGGTTGTTGTTGTGTGTGGCCCTCCTGCCCCAGCTGTAGTTGTGTTTGGCCCTCCAGCCCCAGCTGTTGTTGTGTGTGGCCCTCCTGCCCCAGCTGTTGCTGTATGTAACCCTCCTGCCCCAGCTGTTGTTGTGTGTGGCCCTCCAGCCCCAGCTGTTGTTGTGTGTGGCCCTCCAGCCCCAGCTTTTGTTGTGTGTGGCCCTCCAGCTGTTGTTGTTTGTGACCCTCCAGCTGTTGTTATGTGTGGCCCTTAACACACAACAACAGCCCCAGCTGTTGTTGTGTGTGACCCTCCAGCCCCAGCTGTTGTTGTGTGTGGCCCTCCAGCTGTTGTTGTTTGTGACCCTCCAGCTGTTGTTGTGTGTGCCTCTCAAGCCCCAGCTGTTGTTGTGTGTGGCCCTCCAGCCCAGCTGTTGTTGTGTGTGGCCCTCCAGCCCCAGCTGTGGTTGTGTGTATCCCTCCAGCTGTTGTTGTGTGTGGCTCTCCAGCTGTTGTTGTGTGTGGCCCTCCAGCCCCAGCTGTTGTTGTGTGTGGCCGTCCAGCCCCTGCTGTTGTTGTATGTTGCCCTCCTGCCCCAGCTGTTGATGTGTGTGGCCCTCCTGCCCCAGCTGTTGTTGTGTGTGGCCCTCCAGCCCCAGCTGTTGTTGTGTGTGTCCCTCCAGTCCCAGCTGTTGTTGTGTGTGGCCCTCCTGCCCCAGCTGTTGTTGTATGGTGCTTTCCAGTCCCAGCTGTTGTTGTGTTTGGCCACCCAGCTGTTGTTGTATGTGTCCCTCCAGCTGTTGTTGTGTGTGGCGATACAGCCCAAGATGTTGTTGTATGTGGCCCTCCTGCCCCAGCTGTTTTTGTATGTGGCCCTCCAGCTGTTGTTTTATGTGGCCCACCCAGCCCCAGCTGTTGTTGTATGTGGCCCTCCTGCCCCAACTCTTGTTGTATGTGGCCCTCCAGACTCAGCTGTTGTTGTGTGGCCCTCCAGCCCCACCTGTCGTTGTATGTGGCCCTCCAGCTGTTGTTGTGTGTGTCCCTCCAGCTGCAGCTGTTGTTGTGTGTGGCCCTCCAGCCCCAGCTGTTGTTGTGTGTGGCCCTCCAGCCCCAGATGTTGTTGTGTTTGGCCCTCCAGCTGTTGTTGTGTGTGGCCCTCCAGCCCAGCTGTTGTTGTGTGTGGCCCTCCAGCCCCAGCTGTGGTTGTGTGTGGCCTGCCAGCTGTTGTTGTGTGTGGCCCTCCAGCTGTTGTTGTGTGTGACCCTCAAGCCCAGCTGTTGTTGTGTGTGGCCCTCCAGCTGTTGTTGTGTGTGGCCCTCTAGCCCCAGCTGTTGTTGTGTGTGGCCCTTCTGCCCCAGCTCTTGTTGTGTGTGGCCCTCCAGCTGTTGTGTGTGGCCCTCCTGCACCAGCTGTTGTTGTGTGTGGCCCTACTGCCCCAGCTGTTGTTGTGTGTGGCCCTACTGCCCCAGCTGTTGTTGTGTGTGGCTTTCCTGCCCAAGCTGTTGTTGTGTGTGGGCCTCCAGCTGTTGTTGTGTGTGGCCCTCCTGCCCCAGCTGTTGTTGTGTGTGGCCCTCCTGCCCCAGCTGTTTTTGTGTGTGGCCCTCCTGCCCCAGCTGTTGTTGTGTGTGGCCCTCCAGCTGTTGTGTGTGGCCCTCCTGCCCCAGCTATTGTTGTGTGTGGCCCTCCTGCCCCGGTTGTTGTTGTGTGTGCCCCTCAAGCCCCAACTGTTTTTGTGTGTGGCCCTCCAGCCCAGCTGTTGTTGTGTGTGGCCCTCCAGCCCCAGCTGTTGTTGTGTGTGGCCCTCCAGCTGTTGTTGTTTGTGACCCTCCAGCTGTTGTTGTGTGTGCCTCTCAAGCCCCAGCTGTTGTTGTGTGTGGCCCTCCAGCCCAGCTGTTGTTGTGTGCGGCCCTCCAGCCCCAGCTGTGGTTGTGTGTATCCCTCCAGCTGTTGTTGTGTGTGGCTCTCCAGCTGTTGTTGTGTGTGGCCCTCCAGCCCCAGCTGTTGTTGTGTGTGGCCGTCCAGCCCCTGCTGTTGTTGTATGTTGCCCTCCTGCCCCAGCTGTTGATGTGTGTGGCCCTCCTGCCCCAGCTGTTGTTGTGTGTGGCCCTCCAGCCCCAGCTGTTGTTGTGTGTGTCCCTCCAGTCCCAGCTGTTGTTGTGTGTGGCCCTCCTGCCCCAGCTGTTGTTGTATGGTGCTTTCCAGTCCCAGCTGTTGTTGTGTGTGGCCACCCAGCTGTTGTTGTATGTGTCCCTCCAGCTGTTGTTGTGTGTGGCGATACAGCCCAAGATGTTGTTGTATGTGGCCCTCCTGCCCCAGCTGTTTTTGTATGTGGCCCTCCAGCTGTTGTTTTATGTGGCCCACCCAGCCCCAGCTGTTGTTGTATGTGGCCCTCCTGCCCCAACTCTTGTTGTATGTGGCCCTCCAGACTCAGCTGTTGTTGTGTGGCCCTCCAGCCCCACCTGTCGTTGTATGTGGCCCTCCAGCTGTTGTTGTGTGTGTCCCTCCAGCTGCAGCTGTTGTTGTGTGTGGCCCTCCAGCCCCAGCTGTTGTTGTGTGTGGCCCTCCAGCCCCAGATGTTGTTGTGTGTGGCCCTCCAGCTGTTGTTGTGTGTGGCCCTCCAGCCCAGCTGTTGTTGTGTGTGGCCCTCCAGCCCCAGCTGTGGTTGTGTGTGGCCTGCCAGCTGTTGTTGTGTGTGGCCCTCCAGCTGTTGTTGTGTGTGACCCTCAAGCCCAGCTGTTGTTGTGTGTGGCCCTCCAGCTGTTGTTGTGTGTGGCCCTCTAGCCCCAGCTGTTGTTGTGTGTGGCCCTTCTGCCCCAGCTCTTGTTGTGTGTGGCCCTCCAGCTGTTGTGTGTGGCCCTCCTGCACCAGCTGTTGTTGTGTGTGGCCCTACTGCCCCAGCTGTTGTTGTGTGTGGCCCTACTGCCCCAGCTGTTGTTGTGTGTGGCTTTCCTGCCCAAGCTGTTGTTGTGTGTGGGCCTCCAGCTGTTGTTGTGTGTGGCCCTCCTGCCCCAGCTGTTGTTGTGTGTGGCCCTCCTGCCCCAGCTGTTTTTGTGTGTGGCCCTCCTGCCCCAGCTTTTGTTGTGTGTGGCCCTCCAGCTGTTGTGTGTGGCCCTCCTGCCCCAGCTATTGTTGTGTGTGGCCCTCCTGCCCCGGTTGTTGTTGTGTGTGCCCCTCAAGCCCCAACTGTTTTTGTGTGTGGCCCTCCAGCCCAGCTGTTGTTGTGTGTGGCCCTCCAGCCCCAGCTGTGGTTGTGTGTATCCCTCCAGCTGTTGTTGTGTGTGGCCCTCCAGCTGTTGTTGTGTGTGGCCCTCCAGCCCCAGCTGTTGTTGTGTGTGGCCGTCCAGCCCCTGCTGTTGTTGTATGTGGCCCTCCTGACCCAGCTGTTGATGTGTGTGGCCCTCCTGCCCCAGCTGTTGTTGTGTGTGGCCCTCCAGCCCCAGCTGTTGTTGTGTGTGTCCCTCCAGTCCCAGCTGTTGTTGTGTGTGGCCCTCCTGCCCCAGCTGTTGTTGTATGGTGCTTTCCAGTCCCAGCTGTTGTTGCGTGTGGCCTCCCAGCTGTTGTTGTATGTGTCCCTCCAGCTGTTGTTGTGTGTGGCGATCCAGCCCAAGATGTTGTTGTATGTGGCCCTCCTGTCCCAGCTGTTTTTGTATGTGGCCCTCCAGCTGTTGTTTTATGTGGCCCACCCAGCCCCAGCTGTTGTTGTATGTGCCCCTCCTGCCCCAACTCTTGTTGTATGTGGCCCTCCAGACTCAGCTGTTGTTGTGTGGCCCTCCAGCCCCACCTGTCATTGTATGTGGCCCTCCAGCTGTTGTTGTGTGTGTCCCTCCAGCTATTGTTGTGTGTGGCCCTCCAGCCCCAGCTGTTGTTGTGTGTGGCCCTCCAGCCCCAGATGTTGTTGTGTGTGGCCCACCAGCTGCTGTTGTGTGTGGCCCTCCAGCCCAGCTGTTGTTGTGTGTGGCCCTCCAGCCCCAGCTGTGGTTGTATGTGGCCCGCCAGCTGTTGTTGTGTGTGGCCCTCCAGCTGTTGTTGTGTGTGACCCTCAAGCCCAGCTGTTGTTGTGTGTGGCCCTCCAGCTGTTGTTGTGTGTGGCCCTCTAGCCCCAGCTGTTGTTGTGTGTGGCCCTTCTGCCCCAGCTCTTGTTGTGTGTGGCCCTCCAGCTGTTGTGTGTTTCCCTCTAGCCCTAGCTGTTGTTGTGTGTGGCCCTTCTGCCCCAGCTCTTGTTGTGTGTGGCCCTCCAGCTGTTGTGTGTGGCCCTCCTGCCCCAGCTGTTGTTGTGTGTGGCCCTACTGCCCCAGCTGTTGTTGTGTGTGGCTTTCCTGCCCCAGCTGTGGTTGTCTGTGGGCCTCCAGCTGTTGTTGTGTGTGGCCCTCCTGCCCCAGCTGTTGTTGTGTGTGGCCCTCCTGCCCCAGCTGTTATTGTGTGTGGCCCTCCAGCTGTTGTGTGTGGCCCTCCTGCCCCAGCTATTGTTGTGTGTGGCCCTCCTGCCCCGGTTGTTGTTGTGTGTGGCCCTCCTGCCCCAGCTGTAGTTGTGTTTGGCCCTCCAGCCCCAGCTGTTGTTGTCTGTGGCCCTCCTGCCCCAGCTGTTGTTGCATGTGGCCCTCCTGCCCCAGCTGTTGTTGTATGTGGCCCTCCATCCCCAGCTGTTGTTGTGTGTGGCCTTCTAGCCACAGCTGTTGTTGTGGATGGCCCTCCAGCTGTTGTTGTGTGTGGCCCTCCAGCCCCAGCTGTTGTTGTGTGTGGCCCTCCAGCTGTTGTTGTGTGTGGCCCTCCAGCCCCAGCTGTTGTTGTGTGTGGCCTTCCAGCCCCAGCTGTTGTTGTGCGTGGCCCTCCAGCCCTAGCTGTTGTTGTGTGTGGCCCTCCAGCCCCAGCTGTTGTTGTGTGTGGCTCTCCAGCTATTGTTGTATGTGGCCCTCCATCCCCAGCTGTTGTTGTGTGTGGTCTTCTAGCCACAGCTGTTGTTGTGGATGGCCCTCCAGCTGTTGTTGTGTGTGGCCCTCCAGCCCCAGCTGTTGTTGTGTGTGGCCCTCCAGCTGCTGTTGTGTGTGGCCCTCCTGCCACAACTGTTGTAGTGTGTGACCCTCCAGCTGTTGTTGTGTGTGGCCCTCCAGCCCCCGCTGTTGTTGTATGTGGCCCTCCAGCCCCACCTGTTGTTGTGTGCGGCCCTCCAGCCCCAGCTGTTGTTGTATGGGGCGCTGCAGCCCCAGCTGTTGTTGTGTGTGGCCTTCAGCCCCAGCTGTTGTTGTATGTGTCCCTCCAGCCCCAGCTGTTGTTGTGTATGGCCCTCCAGCCCCAGCTGTTGTTGTGTGTGGCCCTCCAGCTGTTGTTGTGTATGACCCTGCAGCTCCTGCTGTTCTTGTGTGTGACCCTCCAGCCCCAGCTTTTGTTGTGTGTGGCCCTCCAGCCCCAGCTCTTGTTGTATGTGACCCTCCAGCTGTTGTTGTTGTGTGTGGCCCTCCAGCCCCAGCTGTTGTTGTATGTGACCCTCCAGCTGTTGTTATGTGTGGCCCTTAACACACAACAGCAGTCCCAGCTGTTGTTGTGTGTGACCCTCCAGTCCCAGCTGTTGTTGTGTGTGACCCCTCCAGCCCCAGCTGTAGTTGTGTGTGGCCCTCCAGCCCCAGCTGATGTTGTGTGTGGCCCTCCAGCCCCAGCTGTAGTTGTGTGTGGCCCTCCAGCCCCAGCTATTGTTGTCTGTGGCCCTCCAGCCCCAGCTATTGTTGTCTGTGGCCCTCCAGCCCCAGCTGTTGTTGTGTGTGTCCCTCCAGTCCCAGCTGTTGTTGTGTGTGGCCCTCCTGCCCCAGCTGTTGTTGAATGGTGCTTTCCAGTCCCAGCTGTTGTTGTGTGTGGCCCTCCTGCCCCGGTTGTTGTTGTGTGTGGCCCTCCTGCCCCAGCTGTAGTTGTGTTTGGCCCTCCAGCCCCAGCTGTTGTTGTCTGTGGCCCTCCTGCCCCAGCTGTTGTTGTATGTGGCCCTCCTGCCCCAGCTGTTGTTGTGTGTGGCCCTCCAGCCCCAGCTGTTGTTGTGTGTGGCCCTCCAGCCCCAGCTTTTGTTGTGTGTGGCCCTCCAGCTGTTGTTGTGTGTGGCCCTCCAGCCCCAGCTGTTGTTGTGTGTGGCCTTCCAGCCCCAGCTGTTGTTGTGTGTGGCCTTCCAGCCCTAGCTGTTGTTGTGTGTGGCCCTCCAGCCCCAGCTGTTGTTGTGTGTGGCCCTCCAGCTATTGTTGTATGTGGCCCTCCATCCCCAGCTGTTGTTGTGTGTGGCCTTCTAGCCCCAGCTGTTGTTGTGGATGGCCCTCCAGCTGTTGTTGTGTGTGGCCCTCCAGCCCCAGCTGTTGTTGTGTGTGGCCCTCCAGCTGCTGTTGTGTGTGGCCCTCCTGCCACAACTGTTGTTGTGTGTGACCCTCCAGCTGTTGTTGTTGTGTGTGGCCCTCCAGCCCCAGCTGTTGTTGTATGTGACCCTCCCGCTGTTGTTATGTGTGCCCCTTAACACACAACAGCAGTCCCAGCTGTTGTTGTGTGTGACCCTCCAGCCCCAGCTGTTGTTGTGTGTGACCCCTCCAGCCCCAGCTGTAGTTGTGTGTGGCCCTCCAGCCCCAGCTGATGTTGTGTGTGGCCCTCCAGCCCCAGCTGTAGTTGTGTGTGGCCCTCCAGCCCCAGCTATTGTTGTCTGTGGCCCTCTAGCCCCAGCTTTTGTTGTCTGTGGCCCTCCAGCCCCAGCTGTTGTTGTGTGTGTCCCTCCAGTCCCAGCTGTTGTTGTGTGTGGCCCTCCTGCCCCAGCTGTTGTTGTATGGTACTTTCCAGTCCCAGCTGTTGTTGTGTGTGGCCCTCCTGCCCCGGTTGTTGTTGTGTGTGGCCCTCCTGCCCCAGATGTAGTTGTGTTTGGCCCTCCAGCCCCAGCTGTTGTTGTCTGTGGCCCTCCTGCCCCAGCTGTTGTTGTATGTGGCCCTCCTGCCCCAGCTGTTGTTGTGTGTGGCCCTCCAGCCCCAGCTGTTGTTGTGTGTGGCCCTCCAGCCCCAGCTTTTGTTGTGTGTGGCCCTCCAGCTGTTGTTGTGTGTGGCCCTCCAGCTGTTGTTGTGTGTGGCCCTCCAGCCCCAGCTGTTGTTGTGTGTGGCCTTCCAGCCCCAGCTGTTGTGTGTGGCCTTCCAGCCCTAGCTGTTGTTGTGTGTGGCCCTCCAGCCCCAGCTGTTGTTGTGTGTGGCCCTCCAGCTATTGTTGTATGTGGCCCTCCATCCCCAGCTGTTGTTGTGTGTGGCCTTCTAGCCCCAGCTGTTGTTGTGGATGGCCCTCCAGCTGTTGTTGTGTGTGGCCCTCCAGCCCCAGCTGTTGTTGTGTGTGGCCCTCCAGCTGCTGTTGTGTGTGGCCCTCCTGCCACAACTGTTGTTGTGTGTGACCCTCCAGCTGTTGTTGTGTGTGGCCCTCTAGCCCCCGCTGTTGTTGTATGTGGCCCTCCAGCCCCAGCTGTTGTTGTGTGCGGCCCTCCAGCCCCAGCTGTTGTTGTATGGGGCGCTGCAGCCCCAGCTGTTGTTGTGTGTGGCCTTCAGCCCCAGCTGTTGTTGTATGTGTCCCTCCAGCCCCAGCTGTTGTTGTGTGTGACCCTCCAGCCCCAGCTGTTGTTGTGTATGGCCCTCCAGCTGTTGTTGTGTATGACCCTGCAGCCCTTGCTGTTGTTGTGTGTGACCCTCCAGCCCCAGCTTTTGTTGTGTGTGACCCTCCAGCCCCAGCTCTTGTTGTATGTGACCCTCCAGCTGTTGTTGTTGTGTGTGGCCCTCCAGCCCCAGCTGTTGTTGTATGTGACCCTCCAGCTGTTGTTGTTGTGTGTGGCCCTCCAGCCCCAGCTGTTGTTGTATGTGACCCTCCAGCTGTTGTTATGTGTGGCCCTTAACACACAACAGCAGTCCCAGCTGTTGTTGTGTGTGAGCCTCCAGCTCCAGCTGTTGTTGTGTGTGACCCCTCCAGCCCCAGCTGTAGTTGTGTGTGGCCCTCCAGCCCCAGCTGATGTTGTGTGTGGCCCTCCAGCCCCAGCTGTAGTTGTGTGTGGCCCTCCAGCCCCAGCTATTGTTGTCTGTGGCCCTCCAGCCCCAGCTATTGTTGTCTGTGGCCCTCCAGCCCCAGCTGTTGTTGTGTGTGTCCCTCCAGTCCCAGCTGTTGTTGTGTGTGGCCCTCCTGCCCCAGCTGTTGTTGTATGGTGCTTTCCAGTCCCAGCTGTTGTTGTATGTGTCCCTCCAGCTGTTGTTGTGTGTGGCGATCCAGCCCAAGATGTTGTTGTATGTGGCCCTCCTGCCCCAGCTGTTTTTGTATGTGGCCCTCCAGCTGTTGTTTTATGTGGCCCACCCAGCCCCAGCTGTTGTTGTATGTGGCCCTCCTGCCCCAACTCTTGTTGTATGTGGCCCTCCAGACTCAGCTGTTGTTGTGTGGCCCTCCAGCCCCACCTGTCGTTGTATGTGGCCCTCCAGCTGTTGTTGTGTGTGTCCCTCCAGCTGTTGTTGTGTGTGGCCCTCCAGCCCCAGCTATTGTTGTCTGTGGCCCTCCAGCCCCAGCTATTGTTGTCTGTGGCCCTCCAGCCCCAGCTGTTGTTGTGTGTGTCCCCTCCAGTCCCAGCTGTTGTTGTGTGTGGCCCTCCTGCCCCAGCTGTTGTTGTATGGTGCTTTCCAGTCCCAGCTGTTGTTGTATGTGTCCCTCCAGCTGTTGTTGTGTGTGGCGATCCAGCCCAAGATGTTGTTGTATGTGGCCCTCCTGCCACAGCTGTTTTTGTATGTGGCCCTCCAGCTGTTGTTTTATGTGGCCCACCCAGCCCCAGCTTATGTTGTATGTGGCCCTCCTGCCCCAACTCTTGTTGTATGTGGCCCTCCAGACTCAGCTGTTGTTGTGTGGCCCTCCAGCCCCACCTGTCGTTGTATGTGGCCCTCCAGCTGTTGTTGTGTGTCCCTCCAGCTGTTGTTGTGTGTGGCCCTCCAGCCCCAGCTGTTGTTGTGTGTGGCCCTCCAGCCCCAGATGTTGTTGTGTGTGGCCCTCCAGCTGTTGTTGTGTGTGGCCCTCCAGCCCAGCTGTTGTTGTGTGTGGCCCTCCAGCCCCAGCTGTTGTTGTGTGTGGCCCTCCAGCCCCAGCTGTGGTTGTGTGTGGCCCGCCAGCTGTTGTTGTGTGTGGCCCTCCAGCTGTTGTTGTGTGTGACCCTCAAGCCCCAGCTGTTGTTGTGTGTGGCCCTCCAGCTGTTCTTGTGTGTGGCCTTCTAGCCCCAGCTGTTGTTGTGTGTGGCCCTTCTGCCCCAGCTCTTGTTGTGTGTGGCCCTCCAGCTGTTGTGTGTGGCCCTCTAGCCCCAGCTGTTGTTGTGTGTGGCCCTTCTGCCCCAGCTCTTGTTGTGTGTGGCCCTCCAGCTGTTGTGTGTGGCCCTCCTGCCCCAGCTGTTGTTGTGTGTGGCCCTACTGCCCCAGCTGTTGTTGTGTGTGGCTTTCCTGCCCCAGCTGTTGTTGTGTGTGGGCCTCCAGCTGTTGTTGTGTGTGGCCCTCCTGCCCCAGCTGTTGTTGTGTGTGGCCCTCCTGCCCCAGCTGTTGTTGTGTGTTGCCCTCCAGCTGTTGTGTGTGGCCCTCCTGCCCCAGCTATTGTTGTGTGTGGCCCTCCTGCCCCGGTTGTTGTTGTGTGTGGCCCTCCTGCCCCAGCTGTAGTTGTGTTTGGCCCTCCAGCCCCAGCTGTTGTTGTGTGTGGCCCTCCTGCCCCAGCTGTTGTTGTATGTGGCCCTCCTGCCCCAGCTGTTGTTGTGTGTGGCCCTCCAGCCGAAGCTGTTGTTGTGTGTGGCCCTCCAGCCCCAGCTTTTGTTGTGTGTGGCCCTCCAGCTGTTGTTGTGTGTGGCCCTCCAGCCCCAGCTGTTGTTGTGTGTGGCCTTCCAGCCCCAGCTGTTGTTGTGTGTGGCCCTCCAGCCCTAGCTGTTGTTGTGTGTGGCCCTCCAGCCCCAGCTGTTGTTGTGTGTGGCCCTCCAGCTATTGTTGTATGTGGCCCTCCATCCCCAGCTGTTGTTGTGTGTGGCCTTCTAGCCCCAGCTGTTGTTGTGGATGGCCCTCCAGCTGTTGTTGTGTGTGGCCCTCCAGCCCCAGCTGTTGTTGTGTGTGGCCCTCCAGCTGCTGTTGTGTGTAGCCCTCCTGCCACAACTGTTGTTGTGTGTGACCCTCCAGCAGTTGTTGTGTGTGGCCCTCCAGCCCCCGCCGTTGTTGTATGTGGCCCTCCCGCCCCAGCTGTTGTTGTGTGCGGCCCTCCAGCCCCAGCTGTTGTTGTATGGGGCGCTGCAGCCCAAGCTGTTGTTGTGTGTGGCCTTCAGCCCCAGCTGTTGTTGTATGTGTCCCTCCAGCCCCAGCTGTTGTTGTGTGTGGCCCTCCAGCTGTTGTTGTTTGTGACTCTCCAGCTGTTGTTGTATGTGGCCCTCCAGCCCCAGCTGTTGTTGTGTGTGGCCCTCCTGCCTCAGCTGTTGTTGTGTGTGGCCCTCCAGCCCCAGCTGTTGTTGTGTGTGGCCCTCCAGCTATTGTTGTATGTGGCACTCCATCCCCAGCTGTTGTTGTGTGTAGCCCTATAGCCCCAGCTGTTGTTGTGGGTGGCCCTCCAGCTGTTGTTGTGTGTGGCCCTCCAGCCCCAGCTGTTGTTGTGTGTGGCCCTCCAGCTGCTGTTGTGTGTGGCCCTCCTGCCACAACTGTTGTTGTGTGTGAACCTCCAGCTGTTGTTGTGTGTGGCCATCTAGCCCCCGCTGTAGTTGTATGTGGCCCTCCAGCCCCAGCTGTTGTTGTGTGCGGCCCTCCAGCCCCAGCTGTTGTTGTATGGGGCGCTGCAGCCCCAGCTGTTGTTGTGTGTGGCCCTGCAGCCCCAGCTGTTGTTGTATGTGGCCCTCCAGCCCCAGCTGTTGTTGTGTGTGACCCTCAAGCCCAGCTGTTGTTGTGTGTGGCCCTCCAGCTGTTGTTGTGTGTGGCCCTCTAGCCCCAGCTGTTGTTGTGTGTGGCCCTTCTGCCCCAGCTCTTGTTGTGTGTGGCCCTCCAGCTGTTGTGTGTGGCCCTCTAGCCCCAGCTGTTGTTGTGTGTGGCCCTTCTGCCCCAGCTCTTGTTGTGTGTGCCCCTCCAGCTGTTGTGTGTGGCCCTCCTGCCCCAGCTGTTGTTGTGTGTGGCCCTACTGCCCCAGCTGTTGTTGTGTGTGGCTTTCCTGCCCCAGCTGTTATTGTGTGTGGCCCTCCAGCTGTTGTGTGTGGCCCTCCTGCCCCAGCTATTGTTGTGTGTGGCCCTCCTGCCCCGGTTGTTGTTGCGTGTGGCCCTCCTGCCCCAGCTGTAGTTGTGTTTGGCCCTCCAGCCCCAGCTGTTGTTGTCTGTGGCCCTCCTGTCCCAGCTGTTGTTGTATGTGGCCCTCCTGCCCCAGCTGTTGTTGTGTGTGGCCCTCCAGCCCCAGCTGTTGTTGTGTGTGGCCCTCCAGCCCCAGCTTTTTTGTGTGTGGCCCTCCAGCTGTTGTTGTGTGTGGCCCTCCAGCCCCAGCTGTTGTTGTGTGTGGCCTTCCAGCCCCAGCTGTTGTTGTGTGTGGCCCTCCAGCCCTAGCTGTTGTTGTGTGTGGCTTTCCAGCCCCAGCTGTTGTTGTGTGTGGCCCTCCAGCTATTGTTGTATGTGGCCCTCCATCCCCAGCTGTTGTTGTGTGTGGCCTTCTAGCCCCAGCTCTTGTTGTGGATGGCCCTCCAGCTGTTGTTGTGTGTGGCCCTCCAGCCCCAGCTGTTGTTGTGTGTGGCCCTCCAGCTGCTGTTGTGTGTGGCCCTCCTGCCACAACTGTTGTTGTGTGTGACCCTCCAGCTGTTGTTGTGTGTGGCCCTCCAGCCCCCGCTGTTGTTGTATATGGCCCTCCAGCCCCAGCTGTTGTTGTGTGCGGCCCTCCAGCCCCAGCTGTTGTTGTATGGGGCGCTGCAGCCCAAGCTGTTGTTGTGTGTGGCCTTCAGCCCCAGCTGTTGTTGTATGTGTCCCTCCAGCCCCAGCTGTTGTTGTGTGTGACCCTCCAGCCCCAGCTGTTGTTGTGTGTGGCCCTCCAGCTGTTGTTGTGTATGACCCTGCAGCCCCTGCTGTTGTTGTGTGTGACCCTCCAGCCCCAGCTTTTGTTGTGTGTGGCCCTCCAGCCCCAGCTCTTGTTGTATGTGACCCTCCAGCTGTTGTTGTTGTGTGTGGCCCTCCAGCCCCAGCAGTTGTTGTATGTGACCCTCCAGCTGTTGTTATGTGTGGCCCTTAACACACAACAGCAGTCCCAGCTGTTGTTGTGTGTGACCCTCCAGCCCCAGCTGTTGTTGTGTGTGACCCCTCCAGCCCCAGCTGTAGTTGTGTGTGGCCCTCCAGCCCCAGCTGATGTTGTGTGTGGCCCTCCAGCCCCAGCTGTAGTTGTGTGTGGCCTTCCAGCCCCAGCTATTGTTGTCTGTGGCCCTCCAGCCCCAGCTGTTGTTATATGTGGCCCTCCAGCTGTTGTTGTGTGTGGCCCTCCAGCTGTTGTTGTTTGTGACTCTCCAGCTGTTGTTGTATGTGGCCCTCCAGCCCCAGCTGTTGTTGTGTGTGGCCCTCCTGCCTCAGCTGTTGTTGTGTGTGGCCCTCCAGCCCCAGCTGTTGTTGTGTGTGGCCCTCCAGCTATTGTTGTATGTGGCCCTCCATCCCCAGCTGTTGTTGTGTGTGGCCCTATAGCCCCAGCTGTTGTTGTGGGTGGCCCTCCAGCTGTTGTTGTGTGTGGCCCTCCAGCCCCAGCTGTTGTTGTGTGTGGCCCTCCAGCTGCTGTTGTGTGTGGCCCTCCTGCCACTACTGTTGTTGTGTGTGAACCTCCAGCTGTTGTTGTGTGAGGCCATCTAGCCCCCGCTGTAGTTGTATGTGGCCCTCCAGCCCCAGCTGTTGTTGTGTGTGGCCCTATAGCCCCAGCTGTTGTTGTGGGTGGCCCTCCAGCTGTTGTTGTGTGTGGCCCTCCAGCCCCAGCTGTTGTTGTGTGTGGCCCTCCAGCTGCTGTTGTGTGTGGCCCTCCTGCCACAACTGTTGTTGTGTGTGAACCTCCAGCTGTTGTTGTGTGTGGCCATCTAGCCCCCGCTGTAGTTGTATGTGGCCCTCCAGCCCCAGCTGTTGTTGTGTGCGGCCCTCCAGCCCCAGCTGTTGTTGTATGGGGCGCTGCAGCCCCAGCTGTTGTTGTGTGTGGCCCTGCAGCCCCAGCTGTTGTTGTATGTGGCCCTCCAGCCCCAGCTGTTGTTGTGTGTGACCCTCAAGCCCAGCTGTTGTTGTGTGTGGCCCTCCAGCTGTTGTTGTGTGTGGCCCTCTAGCCCCAGCTGTTGTTGTGTGTGGCCCTTCTGCCCCAGCTCTTGTTGTGTGTGGCCCTCCAGCTGTTGTGTGTGGCCCTCTAGCCCCAGCTGTTGTTGTGTGTGGCCCTTCTGCCCCAGCTCTTGTTGTGTGTGCCCCTCCAGCTGTTGTGTGTGGCCCTCCTGCCCCAGCTGTTGTTGTGTGTGGCCCTACTGCCCCAGCTGTTGTTGTGTGTGGCTTTCCTGCCCCAGCTGTTATTGTGTGTGGCCCTCCAGCTGTTGTGTGTGGCCCTCCTGCCCCAGCTATTGTTGTGTGTGGCCCTCCTGCCCCGGTTGTTGTTGCGTGTGGCCCTCCTGCCCCAGCTGTAGTTGTGTTTGGCCCTCCAGCCCCAGCTGTTGTTGTCTGTGGCCCTCCTGCCCCAGCTGTTGTTGTATGTGGCCCTCCTGCCCCAGCTGTTGTTGTGTGTGGCCCTCCAGCCCCAGCTGTTGTTGTGTGTGGCCCTCCAGCCCCAGCTTTTGTTGTGTGTGGCCCTCCAGCTGTTGTTGTGTGTGGCCCTCCAGCCCCAGCTGTTGTTGTGTGTGGCCTTCCAGCCCCAGCTGTTGTTGTGTGTGGCTCTCCAGCCCTAGCTGTTGTTGTGTGTGGCTTTCCAGCCCCAGCTGTTGTTGTGTGTGGCCCTCCAGCTATTGTTGTATGTGGCCCTCCATCCCCAGCTGTTGTTGTGTGTGGCCTTCTAGCCCCAGCTCTTGTTGTGGATGGCCCTCCAGCTGTTGTTGTGTGTGGCCCTCCAGCCCCAGCTGTTGTTGTGTGTGGCCCTCCAGCTGCTGTTGTGTGTGGCCCTCCTGCCACAACTGTTGTTGTGTGTGACCCTCCAGCTGTTGTTGTGTGTGGCCCTCCAGCCCCCGCTGTTGTTGTATATGGCCCTCCAGCCCCAGCTGTTGTTGTGTGCGGCCCTCCAGCCCCAGCTGTTGTTGTATGGGGCGCTGCAGCCCAAGCTGTTGTTGTGTGTGGCCTTCAGCCCCAGCTGTTGTTGTATGTGTCCCTCCAGCCCCAGCTGTTGTTGTGTGTGACCCTCCAGCCCCAGCTGTTGTTGTGTGTGGCCCTCCAGCTGTTGTTGTGTATGACCCTGCAGCCCCTGCTGTTGTTGTGTGTGACCCTCCAGCCCCAGCTTTTGTTGTGTGTGGCCCTCCAGCCCCAGCTCTTGTTGTATGTGACCCTCCAGCTGTTGTTGTTGTGTGTGGCTCTCCAGCCCCAGCTGTTGTTGTATGTGACCCTCCAGCTGTTGTTATGTGTGGCCCTTAACACACAACAGCAGTCCCAGCTGTTGTTGTGTGTGACCCTCCAGCCCCAGCTGTTGTTGTGTGTGACCCCTCCAGCCCCAGCTGTAGTTGTGTGTGGCCCTCCAGCCCCAGCTGATGTTGTGTGTGGCCCTCCAGCCCCAGCTGTAGTTGTGTGTGGCCCTCCAGCCCCAGCTATTGTTGTCTGTGGCCCTCCAGCCCCAGCTGTTGTTATATGTGGCCCTCCAGCTGTTGTTGTGTGTGGCCCTCCAGCTGTTGTTGTTTGTGACTCTCCAGCTGTTGTTGTATGTGGCCCTCCAGCCCCAGCTGTTGTTGTGTGTGGCCCTCCTGCCTCAGCTGTTGTTGTGTGTGGCCCTCCAGCCCCAGCTGTTGTTGTGTGTGGCCCTCCAGCTATTGTTGTATGTGGCCCTCCATCCCCAGCTGTTGTTGTGTGTGGCCCTATAGCCCCAGCTGTTGTTGTGGGTGGCCCTCCAGCTGTTGTTGTGTGTGGCCCTCCAGCCCCAGCAGTTGTTGTATGTGACCCTCCAGCTGTTGTTATGTGTGGCCCTTAACACACAACAGCAGTCCCAGCTGTTGTTGTGTGTGACCCTCCAGCCCCAGCTGTTGTTGTGTGTGACCCCTCCAGCCCCAGCTGTAGTTGTGTGTGGCCCTCCAGCCCCAGCTGATGTTGTGTGTGGCCCTCCAGCCCCAGCTGTAGTTGTGTGTGGCCTTCCAGCCCCAGCTATTGTTGTCTGTGGCCCTCCAGCCCCAGCTGTTGTTATATGTGGCCCTCCAGCTGTTGTTGTGTGTGGCCCTCCAGCTGTTGTTGTTTGTGACTCTCCAGCTGTTGTTGTATGTGGCCCTCCAGCCCCAGCTGTTGTTGTGTGTGGCCCTCCTGCCTCAGCTGTTGTTGTGTGTGGCCCTCCAGCCCCAGCTGTTGTTGTGTGTGGCCCTCCAGCTATTGTTGTATGTGGCCCTCCATCCCCAGCTGTTGTTGTGTGTGGCCCTATAGCCCCAGCTGTTGTTGTGGGTGGCCCTCCAGCTGTTGTTGTGTGTGGCCCTCCAGCCCCAGCTGTTGTTGTGTGTGGCCCTCCAGCTGCTGTTGTGTGTGGCCCTCCTGCCACTACTGTTGTTGTGTGTGAACCTCCAGCTGTTGTTGTGTGTGGCCATCTAGCCCCCGCTGTAGTTGTATGTGGCCCTCCAGCCCCAGCTGTTGTTGTGTGCGGCCCTCCAGCCCCAGCTGTTGTTGTATGGGGCGCTGCAGCCCCAGCTGTAGTTGTGTGTGGCCCTCCAGCCCCAGCTATTGTTGTCTGTGGCCCTCCAGCCCCAGCTATTGTTGTCTGTGGCCCTCCAGCCCCAGCTGTTGTTGTGTGTGTCCCTCCAGTCCCAGCTGTTGTTGTGTGTGGCCCTCCTGCCCCAGCTGTTGTTGAATGGTGCTTTCCAGTCCCAGCTGTTGTTGTGTGTGGCCCTCCTGCCCCGGTTGTTGTTGTGTGTGGCCCTCCTGCCCCAGCTGTAGTTGTGTTTGGCCCTCCAGCCCCAGCTGTTGTTGTCTGTGGCCCTCCTGCCCCAGCTGTTGTTGTATGTGGCCCTCCTGCCCCAGCTGTTGTTGTGTGTGGCCCTCCAGCCCCAGCTGTTGTTGTGTGTGGCCCTCCAGCCCCAGCTTTTGTTGTGTGTGGCCCTCCAGCTGTTGTTGTGTGTGGCCCTCCAGCCCCAGCTGTTGTTGTGTGTGGCCTTCCAGCCCCAGCTGTTGTTGTGTGTGGCCTTCCAGCCCTAGCTGTTGTTGTGTGTGGCCCTCCAGCCCCAGCTGTTGTTGTGTGTGGCCCTCCAGCTATTGTTGTATGTGGCCCTCCATCCCCAGCTGTTGTTGTGTGTGGCCTTCTAGCCCCAGCTGTTGTTGTGGATGGCCCTCCAGCTGTTGTTGTGTGTGGCCCTCCAGCCCCAGCTGTTGTTGTGTGTGGCCCTCCAGCTGCTGTTGTGTGTGGCCCTCCTGCCACAACTGTTGTTGTGTGTGACCCTCCAGCTGTTGTTGTTGTGTGTGGCCCTCCAGCCCCAGCTGTTGTTGTATGTGACCCTCCCGCTGTTGTTATGTGTGCCCCTTAACACACAACAGCAGTCCCAGCTGTTGTTGTGTGTGACCCTCCAGCCCCAGCTGTTGTTGTGTGTGACCCCTCCAGCCCCAGCTGTAGTTGTGTGTGGCCCTCCAGCCCCAGCTGATGTTGTGTGTGGCCCTCCAGCCCCAGCTGTAGTTGTGTGTGGCCCTCCAGCCCCAGCTATTGTTGTCTGTGGCCCTCTAGCCCCAGCTTTTGTTGTCTGTGGCCCTCCAGCCCCAGCTGTTGTTGTGTGTGTCCCTCCAGTCCCAGCTCTTGTTGTGTGTGGCCCTCCTGCCCCAGCTGTTGTTGTATGGTACTTTCCAGTCCCAGCTGTTGTTGTGTGTGGCCCTCCTGCCCCGGTTGTTGTTGTGTGTGGCCCTCCTGCCCCAGCTGTAGTTGTGTTTGGCCCTCCAGCCCCAGCTGTTGTTGTCTGTGGCCCTCCTGCCCCAGCTGTTGTTGTATGTGGCCCTCCTGCCCCAGCTGTTGTTGTGTGTGGCCCTCCAGCCCCAGCTGTTGTTGTGTGTGGCCCTCCAGCCCCAGCTTTTGTTGTGTGTGGCCCTCCAGCTTTTGTTGTGTGTGGCCCTCCAGCTGTTGTTGTGTGTGGCCCTCCAGCTGTTGTTGTGTGTGGCCCTCCAGCCCCAGCTGTTGTTGTGTGTGGCCTTCCAGCCCCAGCTGTTGTGTGTGGCCTTCCAGCCCTAGCTGTTGTTGTGTGTGGCCCTCCAGCCCCAGCTGTTGTTGTGTGTGGCCCTCCAGCTATTGTTGTATGTGGCCCTCCATCCCCAGCTGTTGTTGTGTGTGGCCTTCTAGCCCCAGCTGTTGTTGTGGATGGCCCTCCAGCTGTTGTTGTGTGTGGCCCTCCAGCCCCAGCTGTTGTTGTGTGTGGCCCTCCAGCTGCTGTTGTGTGTGGCCCTCCTGCCACAACTGTTGTTGTGTGTGACCCTCCAGCTGTTGTTGTGTGTGGCCCTCTAGCCCCCGCTGTTGTTGTATGTGGCCCTCCAGCCCCAGCTGTTGTTGTGTGCGGCCCTCCAGCCCCAGCTGTTGTTGTATGGGGCGCTGCAGCCCCAGCTGTTGTTGTGTGTGGCCTTCAGCCCCAGCTGTTGTTGTATGTGTCCCTCCAGCCCCAGCTGTTGTTGTGTGTGACCCTCCAGCCCCAGCTGTTGTTGTGTATGGCCCTCCAGCTGTTGTTGTCTATGACCCTGCAGCCCTTGCTGTTGTTGTGTGTGACCCTCCAGCCCCAGCTTTTGTTGTGTGTGACCCTCCAGCCCCAGCTCTTGTTGTATGTGACCCTCCAGCTGTTGTTGTTGTGTGTGGCCCTCCAGCCCCAGCTGTTGTTGTATGTGACCCTCCAGCTGTTGTTGTTGTGTGTGGCCCTCCAGCCCCAGCTGTTGTTGTATGTGACCCTCCAGCTGTTGTTATGTGTGGCCCTTAACACACAACAGCAGTCCCAGCTGTTGTTGTGTGTGAGCCTCCAGCTCCAGCTGTTGTTGTGTGTGACCCCTCCAGCCCCAGCTGTAGTTGTGTGTGGCCCTCCAGCCCCAGCTGATGTTGTGTGTGGCCCTCCAGCCCCAGCTGTAGTTGTGTGTGGCCCTCCAGCCCCAGCTATTGTTGTCTGTGGCCCTCCAGCCCCAGCTATTGTTGTCTGTGGCCCTCCAGCCCCAGCTGTTGTTGTGTGTGTCCCTCCAGTCCCAGCTGTTGTTGTGTGTGGCCCTCCTGCCCCAGCTGTTGTTGTATGGTGCTTTCCAGTCCCAGCTGTTGTTGTATGTGTCCCTCCAGCTGTTGTTGTGTGTGGCGATCCAGCCCAAGATGTTGTTGTATGTGGCCCTCCTGCCCCAGCTGTTTTTGTATGTGGCCCTCCAGCTGTTGTTTTATGTGGCCCACCCAGCCCCAGCTGTTGTTGTATGTGGCCCTCCTGCCCCAACTCTTGTTGTATGTGGCCCTCCAGACTCAGCTGTTGTTGTGTGGCCCTCCAGCCCCACCTGTCGTTGTATGTGGCCCTCCAGCTGTTGTTGTGTGTGTCCCTCTAGCTGTTGTTGTGTGTGGCCCTCCAGCCCCAGCTATTGTTGTCTGTGGCCCTCCAGCCCCAGCTATTGTTGTCTGTGGCCCTCCAGCCCCAGCTGTTGTTGTGTGTGTCCCCTCCAGTCCCAGCTGTTGTTGTGTGTGGCCCTCCTGCCCCAGCTGTTGTTGTATGGTGCTTTCCAGTCCCAGCTGTTGTTGTATGTGTCCCTCCAGCTGTTGTTGTGTGTGGCGATCCAGCCCAAGATGTTGTTGTATGTGGCCCTCCTGCCACAGCTGTTTTTGTATGTGGCCCTCCAGCTGTTGTTTTATGTGGCCCACCCAGCCCCAGCTTATGTTGTATGTGGCCCTCCTGCCCCAACTCTTGTTGTATGTGGCCCTCCAGACTCAGCTGTTGTTGTGTGGCCCTCCAGCCCCACCTGTCGTTGTATGTGGCCCTCCAGCTGTTGTTGTGTGTCCCTCCAGCTGTTGTTGTGTGTGGCCCTCCAGCCCCAGCTGTTGTTGTGTGTGGCCCTCCAGCCCCAGATGTTGTTGTGTGTGGCCCTCCAGCTGTTGTTGTGTGTGGCCCTCCAGCCCAGCTGTTGTTGTGTGTGGCCCTCCAGCCCCAGCTGTTGTTGTGTGTGGCCCTCCAGCCCCAGCTGTGGTTGTGTGTGGCCCGCCAGCTGTTGTTGTGTGTGGCCCTCCAGCTGTTGTTGTGTGTGACCCTCAAGCCCCAGCTGTTGTTGTGTGTGGCCCTCCAGCTGTTCTTGTGTGTGGCCTTCTAGCCCCAGCTGTTGTTGTGTGTGGCCCTTCTGCCCCAGCTCTTGTTGTGTGTGGCCCTCCAGCTGTTGTGTGTGGCCCTCTAGCCCCAGCTGTTGTTGTGTGTGGCCCTTCTGCCCCAGCTCTTGTTGTGTGTGGCCCTCCAGCTGTTGTGTGTGGCCCTCCTGCCCCAGCTGTTGTTGTGTGTGGCCCTACTGCCCCAGCTGTTGTTGTGTGTGGCTTTCCTGCCCCAGCTGTTGTTGTGTGTGGGCCTCCAGCTGTTGTTGTGTGTGGCCCTCCTGCCCCAGCTGTTGTTGTGTGTGGCCCTCCTGCCCCAGCTGTTGTTGTGTGTGGCCCTCCAGCTGTTGTGTGTGGCCCTCCTGCCCCAGCTATTGTTGTGTGTGGCCCTCCTGCCCCGGTTGTTGTTGTGTGTGGCCCTCCTGCCCCAGCTGTAGTTGTGTTTGGCCCTCCAGCCCCAGCTGTTGTTGTGTGTGGCCCTCCTGCCCCAGCTGTTGTTGTATGTGGCCCTCCTGCCCCAGCTGTTGTTGTGTGTGGCCCTCCAGCCGAAGCTGTTGTTGTGTGTGGCCCTCCAGCCCCAGCTTTTGTTGTGTGTGGCCCTCCAGCTGTTGTTGTGTGTGGCCCTCCAGCCCCAGCTGTTGTTGTGTGTGGCCTTCCAGCCCCAGCTGTTGTTGTGTGTGGCCCTCCAGCCCTAGCTGTTGTTGTGTGTGGCCCTCCAGCCCCAGCTGTTGTTGTGTGTGGCCCTCCAGCTATTGTTGTATGTGGCCCTCCATCCCCAGCTGTTGTTGTGTGTGGCCTTCTAGCCCCAGCTGTTGTTGTGGATGGCCCTCCAGCTGTTGTTGTGTGTGGCCCTCCAGCCCCAGCTGTTGTTGTGTGTGGCCCTCCAGCTGCTGTTGTGTGTAGCCCTCCTGCCACAACTGTTGTTGTGTGTGACCCTCCAGCAGTTGTTGTGTGTGGCCCTCCAGCCCCCGCCGTTGTTGTATGTGGCCCTCCCGCCCCAGCTGTTGTTGTGTGCGGCCCTCCAGCCCCAGCTGTTGTTGTATGGGGCGCTGCAGCCCAAGCTGTTGTTGTGTGTGGCCTTCAGCCCCAGCTGTTGTTGTATGTGTCCCTCCAGCCCCAGCTGTTGTTGTGTGTGACCCTCCAGCCCCAGCTGTTGTTGTGTGTGGCCCTCCAGCTGTTGTTGTGTATGACCCTGCAGCCCCTGCTGTTGTTGTGTGTGACCCTCCATCCCCAGCTTTTGTTGTGTGTGGCCCTCCAGCCCCAGCTCTTGTTGTATGTGACCCTCCAGCTGTTGTTGTTGTGTGTGGCCCTCCAGCCCCAGCTGTTGTTGTATGTGACCCTCCAGCTGTTGTTATGTGTGGCCCTTAACACACAACAGCAGTCCCAGCTGTTGTTGTGTGTGACCCTCCAGCCCCAGCTGTTGTTGTGTGTGACCCCTCCAGCCCCAGCTGTAGTTGTGTGTGGCCCTCCAGCCCCAGCTGATGTTGTGTGTGGCCCTCCAGCCCCAGCTGTAGTTGTGTGTGGCCCTCCAGCCCCAGCTATTGTTGTCTGTGGCCCTCCAGCCCCAGCTGTTGTTATATGTGGCCCTCCAGCTGTTGTTGTGTGTGGCCCTCCAGCTGTTGTTGTTTGTGACTCTCCAGCTGTTGTTGTATGTGGCCCTCCAGCCCCAGCTGTTGTTGTGTGTGGCCCTCCTGCCTCAGCTGTTGTTGTGTGTGGCCCTCCAGCCCCAGCTGTTGTTGTGTGTGGCCCTCCAGCTATTGTTGTATGTGGCCCTCCATCCCCAGCTGTTGTTGTGTGTGGCCCTATAGCCCCAGCTGTTGTTGTGGGTGGCCCTCCAGCTGTTGTTGTGTGTGGCCCTCCAGCCCCAGCTGTTGTTGTGTGTGGCCCTCCAGCTGCTGTTGTGTGTGGCCCTCCTGCCACAACTGTTGTTGTGTGTGAACCTCCAGCTGTTGTTGTGTGTGGCCATCTAGCCCCCGCTGTAGTTGTATGTGGCCCTCCAGCCCCAGCTGTTGTTGTGTGCGGCCCTCCAGCCCCAGCTGTTGTTGTATGGGGCGCTGCAGCCCCAGCTGTTGTTGTGTGTGGCCCTGCAGCCCCAGCTGTTGTTGTATGTGGCCCTCCAGCCCCAGCTGTTGTTGTGTGTGACCCTCAAGCCCAGCTGTTGTTGTGTGTGGCCCTCCAGCTGTTGTTGTGTGTGGCCCTCTAGCCCCAGCTGTTGTTGTGTGTGGCCCTTCTGCCCCAGCTCTTGTTGTGTGTGGCCCTCCAGCTGTTGTGTGTGGCCCTCTAGCCCCAGCTGTTGTTGTGTGTGGCCCTTCTGCCCCAGCTCTTGTTGTGTGTGCCCCTCCAGCTGTTGTGTGTGGCCCTCCTGCGCCAGCTGTTGTTGTGTGTGGCCCTACTGCCCCAGCTGTTGTTGTGTGTGGCTTTCCTGCCCCAGCTGTTATTGTGTGTGGCCCTCCAGCTGTTGTGTGTGGCCCTCCTGCCCCAGCTATTGTTGTGTGTGGCCCTCCTGCCCCGGTTGTTGTTGCGTGTGGCCCTCCTGCCCCAGCTGTAGTTGTGTTTGGCCCTCCAGCCCCAGCTGTTGTTGTCTGTGGCCCTCCTGTCCCAGCTGTTGTTGTATGTGGCCCTCCTGCCCCAGCTGTTGTTGTGTGTGGCCCTCCAGCCCCAGCTGTTGTTGTGTGTGGCCCTCCAGCCCCAGCTTTTTTGTGTGTGGCCCTCCAGCTGTTGTTGTGTGTGGCCCTCCAGCCCCAGCTGTTGTTGTGTGTGGCCTTCCAGCCCCAGCTGTTGTTGTGTGTGGCCCTCCAGCCCTAGCTGTTGTTGTGTGTGGCTTTCCAGCCCCAGCTGTTGTTGTGTGTGGCCCTCCAGCTATTGTTGTATGTGGCCCTCCATCCCCAGCTGTTGTTGTGTGTGGCCTTCTAGCCCCAGCTCTTGTTGTGGATGGCCCTCCAGCTGTTGTTGTGTGTGGCCCTCCAGCCCCAGCTGTTGTTGTGTGTGGCCCTCCAGCTGCTGTTGTGTGTGGCCCTCCTGCCACAACTGTTGTTGTGTGTGACCCTCCAGCTGTTGTTGTGTGTGGCCCTCCAGCCCCCGCTGTTGTTGTATATGGCCCTCCAGCCCCAGCTGTTGTTGTGTGCGGCCCTCCAGCCCCAGCTGTTGTTGTATGGGGCGCTGCAGCCCAAGCTGTTGTTGTGTGTGGCCTTCAGCCCCAGCTGTTGTTGTATGTGTCCCTCCAGCCCCAGCTGTTGTTGTGTGTGACCCTCCAGCCCCAGCTGTTGTTGTGTGTGGCCCTCCAGCTGTTGTTGTGTATGACCCTGCAGCCCCTGCTGTTGTTGTGTGTGACCCTCCAGCCCCAGCTTTTGTTGTGTGTGGCCCTCCAGCCCCAGCTCTTGTTGTATGTGACCCTCCAGCTGTTGTTGTTGTGTGTGGCCCTCCAGCCCCAGCAGTTGTTGTATGTGACCCTCCAGCTGTTGTTATGTGTGGCCCTTAACACACAACAGCAGTCCCAGCTGTTGTTGTGTGTGACCCTCCAGCCCCAGCTGTTGTTGTGTGTGACCCCTCCAGCCCCAGCTGTAGTTGTGTGTGGCCCTCCAGCCCCAGCTGATGTTGTGTGTGGCCCTCCAGCCCCAGCTGTAGTTGTGTGTGGCCTTCCAGCCCCAGCTATTGTTGTCTGTGGCCCTCCAGCCCCAGCTGTTGTTATATGTGGCCCTCCAGCTGTTGTTGTGTGTGGCCCTCCAGCTGTTGTTGTTTGTGACTCTCCAGCTGTTGTTGTATGTGGCCCTCCAGCCCCAGCTGTTGTTGTGTGTGGCCCTCCTGCCTCAGCTGTTGTTGTGTGTGGCCCTCCAGCCCCAGCTGTTGTTGTGTGTGGCCCTCCAGCTATTGTTGTATGTGGCCCTCCATCCCCAGCTGTTGTTGTGTGTGGCCCTATAGCCCCAGCTGTTGTTGTGGGTGGCCCTCCAGCTGTTGTTGTGTGTGGCCCTCCAGCCCCAGCTGTTGTTGTGTGTGGCCCTCCAGCTGCTGTTGTGTGTGGCCCTCCTGCCACTACTGTTGTTGTGTGTGAACCTCCAGCTGTTGTTGTGTGAGGCCATCTAGCCCCCGCTGTAGTTGTATGTGGCCCTCCAGCCCCAGCTGTTGTTGTGTGTGGCCCTATAGCCCCAGCTGTTGTTGTGGGTGGCCCTCCAGCTGTTGTTGTGTGTGGCCCTCCAGCCCCAGCTGTTGTTGTGTGTGGCCCTCCAGCTGCTGTTGTGTGTGGCCCTCCTGCCACAACTGTTGTTGTGTGTGAACCTCCAGCTGTTGTTGTGTGTGGCCATCTAGCCCCCGCTGTAGTTGTATGTGGCCCTCCAGCCCCAGCTGTTGTTGTGTGCGGCCCTCCAGCCCCAGCTGTTGTTGTATGGGGCGCTGCAGCCCCAGCTGTTGTTGTGTGTGGCCCTGCAGCCCCAGCTGTTGTTGTATGTGGCCCTCCAGCCCCAGCTGTTGTTGTGTGTGACCCTCAAGCCCAGCTGTTGTTGTGTGTGGCCCTCCAGCTGTTGTTGTGTGTGGCCCTCTAGCCCCAGCTGTTGTTGTGTGTGGCCCTTCTGCCCCAGCTCTTGTTGTGTGTGGCCCTCCAGCTGTTGTGTGTGGCCCTCTAGCCCCAGCTGTTGTTGTGTGTGGCCCTTCTGCCCCAGCTCTTGTTGTGTGTGCCCCTCCAGCTGTTGTGTGTGGCCCTCCTGCCCCAGCTGTTGTTGTGTGTGGCCCTACTGCCCCAGCTGTTGTTGTGTGTGGCTTTCCTGCCCCAGCTGTTATTGTGTGTGGCCCTCCAGCTGTTGTGTGTGGCCCTCCTGCCCCAGCTATTGTTGTGTGTGGCCCTCCTGCCCCGGTTGTTGTTGCGTGTGGCCCTCCTGCCCCAGCTGTAGTTGTGTTTGGCCCTCCAGCCCCAGCTGTTGTTGTCTGTGGCCCTCCTGCCCCAGCTGTTGTTGTATGTGGCCCTCCTGCCCCAGCTGTTGTTGTGTGTGGCCCTCCAGCCCCAGCTGTTGTTGTGTGTGGCCCTCCAGCCCCAGCTTTTGTTGTGTGTGGCCCTCCAGCTGTTGTTGTGTGTGGCCCTCCAGCCCCAGCTGTTGTTGTGTGTGGCCTTCCAGCCCCAGCTGTTGTTGTGTGTGGCTCTCCAGCCCTAGCTGTTGTTGTGTGTGGCTTTCCAGCCCCAGCTGTTGTTGTGTGTGGCCCTCCAGCTATTGTTGTATGTGGCCCTCCATCCCCAGCTGTTGTTGTGTGTGGCCTTCTAGCCCCAGCTCTTGTTGTGGATGGCCCTCCAGCTGTTGTTGTGTGTGGCCCTCCAGCCCCAGCTGTTGTTGTGTGTGGCCCTCCAGCTGCTGTTGTGTGTGGCCCTCCTGCCACAACTGTTGTTGTGTGTGACCCTCCAGCTGTTGTTGTGTGTGGCCCTCCAGCCCCCGCTGTTGTTGTATATGGCCCTCCAGCCCCAGCTGTTGTTGTGTGCGGCCCTCCAGCCCCAGCTGTTGTTGTATGGGGCGCTGCAGCCCAAGCTGTTGTTGTGTGTGGCCTTCAGCCCCAGCTGTTGTTGTATGTGTCCCTCCAGTCCCAGCTGTTGTTGTGTGTGACCCTCCAGCCCCAGCTGTTGTTGTGTGTGGCCCTCCAGCTGTTGTTGTGTATGACCCTGCAGCCCCTGCTGTTGTTGTGTGTGACCCTCCAGCCCCAGCTTTTGTTGTGTGTGGCCCTCCAGCCCCAGCTCTTGTTGTATGTGACCCTCCAGCTGTTGTTGTTGTGTGTGGCTCTCCAGCCCCAGCTGTTGTTGTATGTGACCCTCCAGCTGTTGTTATGTGTGGCCCTTAACACACAACAGCAGTCCCAGCTGTTGTTGTGTGTGACCCTCCAGCCCCAGCTGTTGTTGTGTGTGACCCCTCCAGCCCCAGCTGTAGTTGTGTGTGGCCCTCCAGCCCCAGCTGATGTTGTGTGTGGCCCTCCAGCCCCAGCTGTAGTTGTGTGTGGCCCTCCAGCCCCAGCTATTGTTGTCTGTGGCCCTCCAGCCCCAGCTGTTGTTATATGTGGCCCTCCAGCTGTTGTTGTGTGTGGCCCTCCAGCTGTTGTTGTTTGTGACTCTCCAGCTGTTGTTGTATGTGGCCCTCCAGCCCCAGCTGTTGTTGTGTGTGGCCCTCCTGCCTCAGCTGTTGTTGTGTGTGGCCCTCCAGCCCCAGCTGTTGTTGTGTGTGGCCCTCCAGCTATTGTTGTATGTGGCCCTCCATCCCCAGCTGTTGTTGTGTGTGGCCCTATAGCCCCAGCTGTTGTTGTGGGTGGCCCTCCAGCTGTTGTTGTGTGTGGCCCTCCAGCCCCAGCAGTTGTTGTATGTGACCCTCCAGCTGTTGTTATGTGTGGCCCTTAACACACAACAGCAGTCCCAGCTGTTGTTGTGTGTGACCCTCCAGCCCCAGCTGTTGTTGTGTGTGACCCCTCCAGCCCCAGCTGTAGTTGTGTGTGGCCCTCCAGCCCCAGCTGATGTTGTGTGTGGCCCTCCAGCCCCAGCTGTAGTTGTGTGTGGCCTTCCAGCCCCAGCTATTGTTGTCTGTGGCCCTCCAGCCCCAGCTGTTGTTATATGTGGCCCTCCAGCTGTTGTTGTGTGTGGCCCTCCAGCTGTTGTTGTTTGTGACTCTCCAGCTGTTGTTGTATGTGGCCCTCCAGCCCCAGCTGTTGTTGTGTGTGGCCCTCCTGCCTCAGCTGTTGTTGTGTGTGGCCCTCCAGCCCCAGCTGTTGTTGTGTGTGGCCCTCCAGCTATTGTTGTATGTGGCCCTCCATCCCCAGCTGTTGTTGTGTGTGGCCCTATAGCCCCAGCTGTTGTTGTGGGTGGCCCTCCAGCTGTTGTTGTGTGTGGCCCTCCAGCCCCAGCTGTTGTTGTGTGTGGCCCTCCAGCTGCTGTTGTGTGTGGCCCTCCTGCCACTACTGTTGTTGTGTGTGAACCTCCAGCTGTTGTTGTGTGTGGCCATCTAGCCCCCGCTGTAGTTGTATGTGGCCCTCCAGCCCCAGCTGTTGTTGTGTGCGGCCCTCCAGCCCCAGCTGTTGTTGTATGGGGCGCTGCAGCCCCAGCTGTTGTTGTGTGTGGCCCTGCAGCCCCAGCTGTTGTTGTATGTGGCCCTCCAGCCCCAGCTGTTGTTGTGTGTGACCCTCAAGCCCAGCTGTTGTTGTGTGTGGCCCTCCAGCTGTTGTTGTGTGTGGCCCTCTAGCCCCAGCTGTTGTTGTGTGTGGCCCTTCTGCCCCAGCTCTTGTTGTGCGTGGCCCTCCAGCTGTTGTGTGTGGCCCTCTAGCCCCAGCTGTTGTTGTGTGTGGCCCTTCTGCCCCAGCTCTTGTTGTGTGTGCCCCTCCAGCTGTTGTGTGTGGCCCTCCTGCCCCAGCTGTTGTTGTGTGTGGCCCTACTGCCCCAGCTGTTGTTGTGTGTGGCTTTCCTGCCTCAGCTGTTATTGTGTGTGGCCCTCCAGCTGTTGTGTGTGGCCCTCCTGCCCCAGCTATTGTTGTGTGTGGCCCTCCTGCCCCGGTTGTTGTTGCGTGTGGCCCTCCTGCCCCAGCTGTAGTTGTGTTTGGCCCTCCAGCCCCAGCTGTTGTTGTCTGTGGCCCTCCTGCCCCAGCTGTTGTTGTATGTGGCCCTCCTGCCCCAGCTGTTGTTGTGTGTGGCCCACCAGCCCCAGCTGTTGTTGTGTGTGGCCCTCCAGCCCCAGCTTTTGTTGTGTGTGGCCCTCCAGCTGTTGTTGTGTGTGGCCCTCCAGCCCCAGCTGTTGTTGTGTGTGGCCTTCCAGCCCCAGCTGTTGTTGTGTGTGGCCCTCCAGCCCTAGCTGTTGTTGTGTGTGGCTTTCCAGCCCCAGCTGTTGTTGTGTGTGACCCTCCAGCTATTGTTGTATGTGGCCCTCCGTCCCCAGCTGTTGTTGTGTGTGGCCTTCTAGCCCCAGCTGTTGTTGTGGATGGCCCTCCAGCTGTTGTTGTGTGTGGCCCTCCAGCCCCAGCTGTTGTTGTGTGTGGCCCTCCAGCTGCTGTTGTGTGTGGCCCTCCTGCCACAACTGTTGTTGTGTGTGACCCTCCAGCTGTTGTTGTGTGTGGCCCTCCAGCCCCCGCTGTTGTTGTATATGGCCCTCCAGCCCCAGCTGTTGTTGTGTGCGGCCCTCCAGCCCCAGCTGTTGTTGTATGGGGCGCTGCAGCCCCAGCTGTTGTTGTGTGTGGCCTTCAGCCCCAGCTGTTGTTGTATGTGTCCCTCCAGCCCCAGCTGTTGTTGTGTGTGACCCTCCAGCCCCAGCTGTTGTTGTGTGTGGCCCTCCAGCTGTTGTTGTGTATGACCCTGCAGCCCCTGCTGTTGTTGTGTGTGTGACCCTCCAGCCCCAGCTTTTGTTGTGTGTGGCCCTCCAGCCCCAGCTCTTTTTGTATGTGACCCTCCAGCTGTTGTTGTTGTGTGTGGCCCTCCAGCCCCAGCTGTTGTTGTATGTGACCCTCCAGCTGTTGTTGTTGTGTGTGGCCCTCCAGCCCCAGCTGTTGTTGTATGTGACCCACCAGCTCTTGTTATGTGTGGCCCTTAACACACAACAGCAGTCCCAGCTGTTGTTGTGTGTGACCCTCCAGCCCCAGCTGTTGTTGTGTGTGACCCCTCCAGCCCCAGATGTAGTTGTGTGTGGCCCTCCAGCCCCAGCTGATGTTGTGTGTGGCCCTCCAGCCCCAGCTGTAGTTGTGTGTGGCCCTCCAGCCCCAGCTATTGTTGTCTGTGGCCCTCCAGCCCCAGCTATTGTTGTCTGTGGCCCTCCAGCCCCAGCTGTTGTTGTGTGTGTCCCTCCAGTCCCAGCTGTTGTTGTGTGTGGCCCTCCTGCCCCAGCTGTTGTTGTATGGTGCTTTCCAGTCCCAGCTGTTGTTGTATGTGTCCCTCCAGCTGTTGTTGTGTGTGGCGATCCAGCCCAAGATGTTGTTGTATGTGGCCCTCCTGCCCCAGCTGTTTTTGTATGTGGCCCTCCAGCTGTTGTTTTATGTGGCCCACCCAGCCCAGCTGTTGTTGTATGTGGCCCTCCTGCCCCAACTCTTGTTGTATGTGGCCCTCCAGACTCAGCTGTTGTTGTGTGGCCCTCCAGCCCCACCTGTCGTTGTTTGTGGCCCTCCAGCTGTTGTTGTGTGTGTCCCTCTAGCTGTTGTTGCGTGTGGCCCTCCAGCCCCAGCTATTGTTGTCTGTGGCCCTCCAGCCCCAGCTATTGTTGTCTGTGGCCCTCCAGCCCCAGCTGTTGTTGTGTGTGTCCCTCCAGTCCCAGCTGTTGTTGTGTGTGGCCCTCCTGCCCCAGCTGTTGTTGTATGGTGCTTTCCAGTCCCAGCTGGTGTTGTGTGTGGCCCTCCAGCCCCAGCTATTGTTGTCTGTGGCCCTCCAGCCCCAGCTGTTGTTGTGTGTATCCCTCCAGTCCCAGCTGTTGTTGTGTGTGGCCCTCCAGCCCCAGCTATTGTTGTCTGTGGCCCTCCAGCCCCAGCTATTGTTGTCTGTGGCCCTCCAGCCCCAGCTGTTGTTGTGTGTGGCCCTCCTGCCCCAGCTGTTGTTGTATGTGGCCCTCCAGCCCCAGCTTTTGTTGTGTGTGGCTCTCCAGCTGTTGTTGTGTGTGGCCCTCCAGCCCCTGCTGCTGTTGTGTGTGGCCTTCCAGCCCCAGCTGTTGTTGTGTGTGGCCCTCCAACCCTAGCTGTTGTTGTGTGTGGCCCTCCAGCCCCAGCTGTTGTTGTGTGTGGCCCTCCAGCTATTGTTGTATGTGGCCCTCCATCCCCAGCTGTTGTTGTGTGTGGCCTTCTAGCCCCAGCTGTTGTTGTGGATGGCCCTCCAGCTGTTGTTGTGTGTGGCCCTCCAGCCCCAGCTGTTGTTGTGTGTGGCCCTCCAGCTGCTGTTGTGTGTGGCCCTCCTGCCACAACTGTTGTTGTGTGTGACCCTCCAGCAGTTGTTGTGTGTGGCCCTCCAGCCCCCGCTGTTGTTGTATGTGGCCCTCCCGCCCCAGCTGTTGTTGTGTGCGGCTCTCCAGCCCCAGCTGTTGTTGTATGGGGCGCTGCAGCCCCAGCTGTTGTTGTGTGTGGCCTTCAGCCCCAGCTGTTGTTGTATGTGTCCCTCCAGCCCCAGCTGTTGTTGTGTGTGACCCTCCAGCCCCAGCTGTTGTTGTGTGTGGCCCTCCAACTGTTGTTGTGTATGACCCTGCAGCCCCTGCTGTTGTTGTGTGTGACCCTCCAGCCCCAGCTTTTGTTGTGTGTGGCCCTCCAGCCCCAGCTCTTGTTGTATGTGACCCTCCAGCTGTTGTTGTTGTGTGTGGCCCTCCAGCCCCAGCTGTTGTTGTATGTGACCCTCCAGCTGTTGTTATGTGTGGCCCTTAACACACAACAGCAGTCCCAGCTGTTGTTGTGTGTGACCCTCCAGCCCCAGCTGTTGTTGTGTGTGACCCCTCCAGCCCCAGCTGTAGTTGTGTGTTGCCCTCCAGCCCCAGCTGATGTTGTGTGTGGCCCTCCAGCCCCAGCTGTAGTTGTGTGTGGCCCTCCAGCCCCAGCTATTGTTGTCTGTGGCCCTCCAGCCCCAGCTGTTGTTGTATGTGGCCCTCCAGCTGTTGTTTTATGTGGCCCACCCAGCCCCAGCTGTTGTTGTATGTGGCCCTCCTGCCCCAACTCTTGTTGTATGTGGCCCTCCAGACTCAGCTGTTGTTGTGTGGCCCTCCAGCCCCACCTGTCGTTGTATGTGGCCCTCCAGCTGTTGTTGTGTGTGTCCCTCCAGCTGTTGTTGTGTGTGGCCCTCCAGCCCCAGCTATTGTTGTCTGTGGCCCTCCAGCCCCAGCTATTGTTGTCTGTGGCCCTCCAGCCCCAGCTGTTGTTGTGTGTGTCCCTCCAGTCCCAGCTGTTGTTGTGTGTGGCCCTCCTGCCCCAGCTGTTGTTGTATGGTGCTTTCCAGTCCCAGCTGTTGTTGTATGTGTCCCTCCAGCTGTTGTTGTGTGTGGCGATCCAGCCCAAGATGTTGTTGTATGTGGCCCTCCTGCCCCAGCTGTTTTTGTATGTGGCCCTCCAGCTGTTGTTTTATGTGGCCCACCCAGCCCCAGCTGTTGTTGTATGTGGCCCTCCTGCCCCAACTCTTGTTGTATGTGGCCCTCCAGACTCAGCTGTTGTTGTGTGGCCCTCCAGCCCCACCTGTCGTTGTATGTGGCCCTCCAGCTGTTGTTGTGTGTGTCCCTCCAGCTGTTGTTGTGTGTGGCCCTCCAGCCCCAGCTGTTGTTGTCTGTGGCCCTCCAGCCCCAGATGTTGTTGTGTGTGGCCCTCCAGCTGTTGTTGTGTGTGGCCCTCCAGCCCAGCTGTTGTTGTGTGTGGCCCTCCAGCCCCAGCTGTTGTTGTGTGTGGCCCTCCAGCCCCAGCTGTGGTTGTGTGTGGCCCGCCAGCTGTTGTTGTGTGTGGCCCTCCAGCTGTTGTTGTGTGTGACCCTCAAGCCCCAGCTGTTGTTGTGTGTGGCCCTCCAGCTGTTCTTGTGTGTGGCCTTCTAGCCCCAGCTGTTGTTGTTTGTGGCCCTTCTGCTTCAGCTCTTGTTGTGTGTGGCCCTCCAGCTGTTGTGTGTGGCCCTCTAGCCCCAGCTGTTGTTGTGTGTGGCACTTCTGCCCCAGCTCTTGTTGTGTGTGGCCCTCCAGCTGTTGTGTGTGGCCCTCCTGCCCCAGCTGTTGTTGTGTGTGGCCCTACTGCCCCAGCTGTTGTTGTGTGTGGCTTTCCTGCCCCAGCTGTTGTTGTGTGTGGGCCTCCAGCTGTTGTTGTGTGTGGCCCTCCTGCCCCAGCTGTTGTTGTGTGTGGCCCTCCTGCCCCAGCTGTTGTTGTGTGTGGCCCTCCTGCCCCAGCTGTTGTTGTGTGTGGCCCTCCAGCTGTTGTGTGTTGCCCTCCTGCCCCAGCTATTGTTGTGTGTGGCCCTCCTGCCCCGGTTGTTGTTGTGTTTGGCCCTCCTGCCCCAGCTGTAGTTGTGTTTGGCCCTCCAGCCCCAGCTGTTGTTGTGTTTGGCCCTCCTGCCCCAGCTGTTGTTGTATGTGGCCCTCCTGCCCCAGCTGTTGTTGTGTGTGGCCCTCCAGCCGAAGCTGTTGTTGTGTGTGGCCCTCCAGCCCCAGCTTTTGTTGTGTGTGGCCCTCCAGCTGTTGTTGTGTGTGGCCCTCCAGCCCCAGCTGTTGTTGTGAATGGCCTTCCAGCCCCAGCTGTTGTTGTGTGTGGCCCTCCAGCCCTAGCTGTTGTTGTGTGTGGCTCTCCAGCCCCAGCTGTTGTTGTGTGTGGCCCTCCAGCTATTGTTGTATGTGGCCCTCCATCCCCAGCTGTTGTTGTGTGTGGCCTTCTAGCCCCAGCTGTTGTTGTGGATGGCTCTCCAGCTGTTGTTGTGTGTGGCCCTCCAGCCCCAGCTGTTGTTGTGTGTGGCCCTCCAGCTGCTGTTGTGTGTGGCCCTCCTGCCACAACTGTTGTTGTGTGTGACCCTCCAGCAGTTGTTGTGTGTGGCCCTCCAGCCCCCGCCGTTGTTGTATGTGGCCCTCCCGCCCCAGCTGTTGTTGTGTGCGGCCCTCCAGCCCCAGCTGTTGTTGTATGGGGCGCTGCAGCCCAAGCTGTTGTTGTGTGTGGCCTTCAGCCCCAGCTGTTGTTGTATGTGTCCCTCCAGCCCCAGCTGTTGTTGTGTGTGACCCTCCAGCCCCAGCTGTTGTTGTGTGTGGCCCTCCAGCTGTTGTTGTGTATGACCCTGCAGCCCCTGCTGTTGTTGTGTGTGACCCTCCAGCCCCAGCTTTTGTTGTGTGTGGCCCTCCAGCCCCAGCTCTTGTTGTATGTGACCCTCCAGCTGTTGTTGTTGTGTGTGGCCCTCCAGCCCCAGATGTTGTTGTATGTGACCCTCCAGCTGTTGTTATGTGTGGCCCTTAACACACAACAGCAGTCCCAGCTGTTGTTGTGTGTGACCCTCCAGCCCCAGCTGTTGTTGTGTGTGACCCCTCCAGCCCCAGCTGTAGTTGTGTGTGGCCCTCCAGCCCCAGCTGATGTTGTGTGTGGCCCTCCAGCCCCAGCTGTAGTTGTGTGTGGCCCTCCAGCCCCAGCTATTGTTGTCTGTGGCCCTCCAGCCCCAGCTGTTGTTATATGTGGCCCTCCAGCTGTTGTTGTGTGTGGCCCTCCAGCTGTTGTTGTTTGTGACTCTCCAGCTGTTGTTGTATGTGGCCCTCCAGCCCCAGCTGTTGTTGTGTGTGGCCCTCCTGCCTCAGCTGTTGTTGTGTGTGGCCCTCCAGCCCCAGCTGTTGTTGTGTGTGGCCCTCCAGCTATTGTTGTATGTGGCCCTCCATCCCCAGCTGTTGTTGTGTGTGGCCCTATAGCCCCAGCTGTTGTTGTGGGTGGCCCTCCAGCTGTTGTTTTGTGTGGCCCTCCAGCCCCAGCTGTTGTTGTGTGTGGCCCTCCAGCCCCAGCTGTTGTTGTGTGTGGCCCTCCAGCTGCTGTTGTGTGTGTGAACCTCCAGCTGTTGTTGTGTGTGGCCATCTAGCCCCCGCTGTAGTTGTATGTGGCCCTCCAGCCCCAGCTGTTGTTGTGTGCGGCCCTCCAGCCCCAGCTGTTGTTGTATGGGGCGCTGCAGCCCCAGCTGTTGTTGTGTGTGGCCCTGCAGCCCCAGCTGTTGTTGTATGTGGCCCTCCAGCCCCAGCTGTTGTTGTGTGTGACCCTCAAGCCCAGCTGTTGTTGTGTGTGGCCCTCCAGCTGTTGTTGTGTGTGGCCCTCTAGCCCCAGCTGTTGTTGTGTGTGGCCCTTCTGCCCCAGCTCTTGTTGTGTGTGGCCCTCCAGCTGTTGTGTGTGGCCCTCTAGCCCCAGCTGTTGTTGTGTGTGGCCCTTCTGCCCCAGCTCTTGTTGTGTGTGGCCCTCCAGCTGTTGTGTGTGGCCCTCCTGCCCCAGCTGTTGTTGTGTGTGGCCCTACTGCCCCAGCTGTTGTTGTGTGTGGCTTTCCTGCCCCAGCTGTTATTGTGTGTGGCCCTCCAGCTGTTGTTTGTGGCCCTCCTGCCCCAGCTATTGTTGTGTGTGGCCCTCCTGCCCCGGTTGTTGTTGCGTGTGGCCCTCCTGCCCCAGCTGTAGTTGTGTTTGGCCCTCCAGCCCCAGCTGTTGTTGTCTGTGGCCCTCCTGCCCCAGCTGTTGTTGTATGTGGCCCTCCTGCCCCAGCTGTTGTTGTGTGTGGCCCTCCAGCCCCAGCTGTTGTTGTGTGTGGCCCTCCAGCCCCAGCTTTTGTTGTGTGTGGCCCTCCAGCTGTTCTTGTGTGTGGCCCTCTAGCCCCAGCTGGTTTTGTGTGTGGCCTTCCAGCCCCAGCTGTTGTTGTGTGTGGCCCACCAGCCCTAGCTGTTGTTGTGTGTGGCTTTCCAGCCCCAGCTGTTGTTGTGTGTGGCCCTCCAGCTATTGTTGTATGTGGCCCTCCATCCCCAGCTGTTGTTGTGTGTGGCCTTCTAGCCCCAGCTGTTGTTGTGGATGGCCCTCCAGCTGTTGTTGTGTGTGGCCCTCCTGCCCCAGCTGTTGTTGTGTGTGGCCCTCCAGCTGCTGTTGTGTGTGGCCCTCCTGCCACAACTGTTGTTGTGTGTGACCCTCCAGCTGTTGTTGTGTGTGGCCCTCCAGCCCCCGCTGTTGTTGTATATGGCCCTCCAGCCCCAGCTGTTGTTGTGTGCGGCCCTCCAGCCCCAGCTGTTGTTGTATGGGGCGCTGCAGCCCCAGCTGTTGTTGTGTGTGGCCTTCAGCCCCAGCTGTTGTTGTATGTGTCCCTCCAGCCCCAGCTGTTGTTGTGTGTGACCCTCCAGCCCCAGCTGTTGTTGTGTGTGGCCCTCCAGCTGTTGTTGTGTATGACCCTGCAGCCCCTGCTGTTGTTGTGTGTGTGACCCTCCAGCCCCAGCTTTTGTTGTGTGTGGCCCTCCAGCCCCAGCTCTTGTTGTATGTGACCCTCCAGCTGTTGTTGTTGTGTGTGGCCCTCCAGCCCCAGCTGTTGTTGTATGTGACCCTCCAGCAGTTGTTGTTGTGTGTGGCCCTCCAGCCCCAGCTGTTGTTGTATGTGACCCTCCATCTGTTGTTATGTGTGGCCCTTAACACACAACAGCAGTCCCAGCTGTTGTTGTGTGTGACCCTCCAGCCCCAGCTGTTGTTGTGTGTGACCCCTCCAGCCCCAGCTGTAGTTGTGTGTGGCCCTCCAGCCCCAGCTGATGTTGTGTGTGGCCCTCCAGCCCCAGCTGTAGTTGTGTGTGGCCCTCCAGCCCCAGCTATTGTTGTCTGTGGCCCTCCAGCCCCAGCTATTGTTGTCTGTGGCCCTCCAGCCCCAGCTGTTGTTGTGTGTGTCCCTCCAGTCCCAGCTGTTGTTGTGTGTGACCCTCCAGCCCCAGCTTTTGTTGTGTGTGGCCGTCCAGCCCCAGCTCTTGTTGTATGTGACCCTCCAGCTGTTGTTGTGGTGTGTGGTCCTCCAGCCCCAGCTGTTGTTGTATGTGACCCTCCAGCTGTTGTTATGTGTGGCCCTTAACACACAACAGCAGTCCCAGCTGTTGTTGTGTGTGACCCTCCAGCCCCAGCTGTTGTTGTGTGTGACCCCTCCAGCCCCAGCTGTAGTTGGGTGTGGCCCTCCAGCCCCAGCTGATGTTGTGTGTGGCCCTCCAGCCCCAGCTGTAGTTGTGTGTGGCCCTCCAGCCCCAGCTTTTGTTGTGTGTGGCCCTCCAGCTGTTGTTGTGTGTGGCCCTCCAGCCCCAGCTGTTGTTGTGTGTGGCCTTCCAGCCCCAGCTGTTGTTGTGTGTGGCCCTCCAGCCCTAGCTGTTGTTGTGTGTGGCCCTCCAGCCCCAGCTGTTGTTGTGTGTGGCCCTCCAGCTATTGTTGTATGTGGCCCTCCATCCCCAGCTGTTGTTGTGTGTGGCCTTCTAGCCCCAGCTGTTGTTGTGGATGGCCCTCCAGCTGTTGTTGTGTGTGGCCCTCCAGCCCCAGCTGTTGTTGTGTGTGGCCCTCCAGCTGCTTTTGTGTGTGGCCCTCCTGCCACAACTGTTGTTGTGTGTGACCCTCCAGCAGTTGTTGTGTGTGGCCCTCCAGCCCCCGCCGTTGTTGTATGTGGCCCTCCCGCCCCAGCTGTTGTTGTGTGCGGCCCTCCAGCCCCAGCTGTTGTTGTATGGGGCGCTGCAGCCCAAGCTGTTGTTGTGTGTGGCCTTCAGCCCCAGCTGTTGTTGTATGTGTCCCTCCAGCCCCAGCTGTTGTTGTGTGTGACCCTCCAGCCCCAGCTGTTGTTGTGTGTGGCCCTCCAGCTGTTGTTGTGTATGACCCTGCAGCCCCTGCTGTTGTTGTGTGTGACCCTCCAGCCCCAGCTTTTGTTGTGTGTGGCCCTCCAGCCCCAGCTCTTGTTGTATGTGACCCTCCATCTGTTGTTGTTGTGTGTGGCCCTCCAGCCCCAGCTGTTGTTGTATGTGACCCTCCAGCTGTTGTTATGTGTGGCCCTTAACACACAACAGCAGTCCCAGCTGTTGTTGTGTGTGACCCTCCAGCCCCAGCTGTTGTTGTGTGTGACCCCTCCAGCCCCAGCTGTAGTTGTGTGTGGCCCTCCAGCCCCAGCTGATGTTGTGTGTGGCCCTCCAGCCCCAGCTGTAGTTGTGTGTGGCCCTCCAGCCCCAGCTATTGTTGTCTGTGGCCCTCCAGCCCCAGCTGTTGTTATATGTGGCCCTCCAGCTGTTGTTGTGTGTGGCCCTCCAGCTGTTGTTGTTTGTGACTCTCCAGCTGTTGTTGTATGTGGCCCTCCAGCCCCAGCTGTTGTTGTGTGTGGCCCTCCTGCCTCAGCTGTTGTTGTGTGTGGCCCTCCAGCCCCAGCTGTTGTTGTGTGTGGCCCTCCAGCTATTGTTGTATGTGGCCCTCCATCCCCAGCTGTTGTTGTGTGTGGCCCTATAGCCCCAGCTGTTGTTGTGGGTGGCCCTCCAGCTGTTGTTTTGTGTGGCCCTCCAGCCCCAGCTGTTGTTGTGTGTGGCCCTCCAGCTGCTGTTGTGTGTGGCCCTCCTGCCACAACTGTTGTTGTGTGTGAACCTCCAGCTGTTGTTGTGTGTGGCCATCTAGCCCCCGCTGTAGTTGTATGTGGCCCTCCAGCCCCAGCTGTTGTTGTGTGCGGCCCTCCAGCCCCAGCTGTTGTTATATGGGGCGCTGCAGCCCCAGCTGTTGTTGTGTGTGGCCCTGCAGCCCCAGCTGTTGTTGTATGTGGCCCTCCAGCCCCAGCTGTTGTTGTGTGTGACCCTCAAGCCCAGCTGTTGTTGTGTGTGGCCCTCCAGCTGTTGTTGTGTGTGGCCCTCTAGCCCCAGCTGTTGTTGTGTGTGGCCCTTCTGCCCCAGCTCTTGTTGTGTGTGGCCCTCCAGCTGTTGTGTGTGGCCCTCTAGCCCCAGCTGTTGTTGTGTGTGGCCCTTCTGCCCCAGCTCTTGTTGTGTGTGGCCCTCCAGCTGTTGTGTGTGGCCCTCCTGCCCCAGCTGTTGTTGTGTGTGGCCCTACTGCCCCAGCTGTTGTTGTGTGTGGCTTTCCTGCCCCAGCTGTTATTGTGTGTGGCCCTCCAGCTGTTGTTTGTGGCCCTCCTGCACCAGCTATTGTTGTGTGTGGCCCTCCTGCCCCGGTTGTTGTTGCGTGTGGCCCTCCTGCCCCAGCTGTAGTTGTGTTTGGCCCTCCAGCCCCAGCTGTTGTTGTCTGTGGCCCTCCTGCCCCAGCTGTTGTTGTATGTGGCCCTCCTGCCCCAGCTGTTGTTGTGTGTGGCCCTCCAGCCCCAGCTGTTGTTGTGTGTGGCCCTCCAGCCCCAGCTTTTGTTGTGTGTGGCCCTCCAGCTGTTCTTGTGTGTGGCCCTCTAGCCCCAACTGGTTTTGTGTGTGGCCTTCCAGCCCCAGCTGTTGTTGTGTGTGGCCCTCCAGCCCTAGCTGTTGTTGTGTGTGGCTTTCCAGCCCCAGCTGTTGTTGTGTGTGGCCCTCCAGCTATTGTTGTATGTGGCCCTCCATCCCCAGCTGTTGTTGTGTGTGGCCTTCTAGCCCCAGCTGTTGTTGTGGATGGCCCTCCAGCTGTTGTTGTGTGTGGCCCTCCTGCCCCAGCTGTTGTTGTGTGTGGCCCTCCAGCTGCTGTTGTGTGTGGCCCTCCTGCCACAACTGTTGTTGTGTGTGACCCTCCAGCTGTTGTTGTGTGTGGCCCTCCAGCCCCCGCTGTTGTTGTATATGGCCCTCCAGCCCCAGCTGTTGTTGTGTGCGGCCCTCCAGCCCCAGCTGTTGTTGTATGGGGCGCTGCAGCCCCAGCTGTTGTTGTGTGTGGCCTTCAGCCCCAGCTGTTGTTGTATGTGTCCCTCCAGCCCCAGCTGTTGTTGTGTGTGACCCTCCAGCCCCAGCTGTTGTTGTGTGTGGCCCTCCAGCTGTTGTTGTGTATGACCCTGCAGCCCCTGCTGTTGTTGTGTGTGTGACCCTCCAGCCCCAGCTTTTGTTGTGTGTGGCCCTCCAGCCCCAGCTCTTGTTGTATGTGACCCTCCAGCTGTTGTTGTTGTGTGTGGCCCTCCAGCCCCAGCTGTTGTTGTATGTGACCCTCCATCTGTTGTTATGTGTGGCCCTTAACACACAACAGCAGTCCCAGCTGTTGTTGTGTGTGACCCTCCAGCCCCAGCTGTTGTTGTGTGTGACCCCTCCAGCCCCAGCTGTAGTTGTGTGTGGCCCTCCAGCCCCAGCTGATGTTGTGTGTGGCCCTCCAGCCCCAGCTGTAGTTGTGTGTGGCCCTCCAGCCCCAGCTATTGTTGTCTGTGGCCCTCCAGCCCCAGCTATTGTTGTCTGTGGCCCTCCAGCCCCAGCTGTTGTTGTGTGTGTCCCTCCAGTCCCAGCTGTTGTTGTGTGTGACCCTCCAGCCCCAGCTTTTGTTGTGTGTGGCCCTCCAGCCCCAGCTCTTGTTGTATGTGACCCTCCAGCTGTTGTTGTGGTGTGTGGTCCTCCAGCCCCAGCTGTTGTTGTATGTGACCCTCCAGCTGTTGTTATGTGTGGCCCTTAACACACAACAGCAGTCCCAGCTGTTGTTGTGTGTGACCCTCCAGCCCCAGCTGTTGTTGTGTGTGACCCCTCCAGCCCCAGCTGTAGTTGGGTGTGGCCCTCCAGCCCCAGCTGATGTTGTGTGTGGCCCTCCAGCCCCAGCTGTAGTTGTGTGTGGCCCTCCAGCCCCAGCTATTGTTGTCTGTGGCCCTCCAGCCCCAGCTATTGTTGTCTGTGGCCCTCCAGCCCCAGCTGTTGTTGTGTGTGTCCCTCCAGTCCCAGCTGTTGTTGTGTGTGGCCCTCCTGCCCCAGCTGTTGTTGTATGGTGCTTTCCAGTCCCAGCTGTTGTTGTATGTGTCCCTCCAGCTGTTGTTGTGTGTGGCGATCCAGCCCAAGATGTTGTTGTATGTGGCCCTCCAGCTGTTGTTTTATGTGGCCCACCCAGCCCAGCTGTTGTTGTATGTGGCCCTCCTGCCCCAACTCTTGTTGTATGTGGCCCTCCAGACTCAGCTGTTGTTGTGTGGCCCTCCAGCCCCACCTGTCGTTGTATGTGGCCCTCCAGCTGTTGTTGTGTGTGTCCCTCCAGCTGTTGTTGTGTGTGGCCCTCCAGCCTCAGCTATTGTTGTCTGTGGCCCTCCAGCCCCAGCTATTGTTGTCTGTGGCCCTCCAGCCCCAGCTGTTGTTGTGTGTGTTCTTCCAGTCCCAGCTGTTGTTGTGTGTGGCCCTCCTGCCCCAGCTGTTGTTGTATGGTGCTTTCCAGTCCCAGCTGGTGTTGTGTGTGGCCCTCCAGCCCCAGCTATTGTTGTCTGTGGCCCTCCAGCCCCAGCTGTTGTTGTGTGTGTCCCTCCAGTCCCAGCTGTTGTTGTGTGTGGCCCTCCAGCCCCAGCTATTGTTGTCTGTGGCCCTCCAGCCCCAGCTATTGTTGTCTGTGGCCCTCCAGCCCCAGCTGTTGTTGTGTGTGGCCCTCCTGCCCCAGCTGTTGTTGTATGTGGCCCTCCAGCCCCAGCTTTTGTTGTGTGTGGCTTTCCAGCTGTTGTTGTGTGTGGCCCTCCAGCCCCTGCTGCTGTTGTGTGTGGCCTTCCAGCCCCAGCTGTTGTTGTGTGTCGCCCTCCAGCCCTAGCTGTTGTTGTGTGTGGCCCTCCAGCCCCATCTGTTGTTGTGTGTGGCCCTCCAGCTATTGTTGTATGTGGCCCTCCATCCCCAGCTGTTGTTGTTTGTGACCCTCCAGCCCCAGCTGTTGTTGTGTGTGGCCCTCCAGCTGCTGTTGTGTGTGGCCCTCCTGCCACAACTGTTGTTGTGTGTGACCCTCCAGCAGTTGTTGTGTGTGGCCCTCCAGCCCCCGCTGTTGTTGTATGTGGCCCTCCCGCCCCAGCTGTTGTTGTGTGCGGCCCTCCAGCCCCAGCTGTTGTTGTATGGGGCGCTGCAGCCCCAGCTGTTGTTGTGTGTGACCCTCCAGCCCCAGCTGTTGTTGTGTGTGGCCCTCCAGCTGTTGTTGTGTATGACCCTGCAGCCCCTGCTGTTGTTGTGTGTGACCCTCCAGCCCCAGCTTTTGTTGTGTGTGGCCCTCCAGCCCCAGCTCTTGTTGTATGTGACCCTCCAGCTGTTGTTGTTGTGTGTGGCCCTTCAGCCCCAGCTGTTGTTGTATGTGACCCTCCAGCTGTTGTTATGTGTGGCCCTTAACACACAACAGCAGTCCCAGCTGTTGTTGTGTGTGACCCTCCAGCCCCAGCTGTTGTTGTGTGTGACCCCTCCAGCCCCAGCTGTAGTTGTGTGTGGCCCTCCAGCCCCAGCTGATGTTGTGTGTGGCCCTCCAGCCCCAGCTGTAGTTGTGTGTGGCCCTCCAGCCCCAGCTATTGTTGTCTGTGGCCCTCCAGCCCCAGCTGTTGTTGTATGTGGCCCTCCAGCTGTTGTTGTGTGTGGCCCTCCAGCTGTTGTTGTTTGTGACCCTCCAGCTGTTGTTGTATGTGGCCCTCCAGCCCCAGCTGTTGTTGTGTGTGGCCCTATTGCCTCAGCTGTTGTTGTGTGTGGCCCTCCAGCCCCAGCTGTTGTTGTGTGTGGCCCTCCAGCTATTGTTGTATGTGGCCCTCCATCCCCAGCTGTTGTTGTGTGTGGCCCTATAGCCCCAGCTGTTGTTGTGGGTGGCCCTCCAGCTGTTGTTGTGTGTGGCCCTCCAGCCCCAGCTGTTGTTGTGTGTGGCCCTCCAGCTGCTGTTGTGTGTGGCCCTCCTGCCACAACTGTTGTTGTGTGTGAACCTCCAGCTGTAGTTGTATGTGGCCCTCCAGCCCCAGCTGTTGTTGTGTGCGGCCCTCCAGCCCCAGCTGTTGTTGTATGGAGCGCTGCAGCCCCAGCTGTTGTTGTGTGTGGCCCTGCAGCCCCAGCTGTTGTTGTATGTGGCCCTCCAGCCCCAGCTGTTGTTGTGTGTGACCTTCCAGCCCCAGCTGTTGTTGTGTGTGGCCCTGCAGCCCCAGCTTTTGTTGTGTGTGGCCCTGCAGCTACAGCTTTTGTTGTGTGTGGCCCTCCATCTGTTGTTGTGTATGACCCTCCAGCCTAAGCTGTTGTTGTGCGTGACCCTCCAGCCCCAGCTGTTGTTGTGTGTGGCCCTCCAGCCCCAGCTGTTGTTGTATGTGACCCTCCAGCTGTTGCTGTTGTGTGTGGCCCTCCAGCCCCAGCTGTTGTTGTATGTGACCCTCCAGCTGTTGTTATGTGTGGCCCTTAACACACAACAACAGCCCCAGCTGTTGTTGTGTGTGACCCTCCAGCCCCAGCTGTTGTTGTGTGTGGCCCTCCGGCTGTTGTTGTTTGCGACCCTCCAGCTGTTGTTGTGTGTGCCCCTTAAGCCCCAGCTGTTGTTGAGTGTGGCCCTCCAGCCCAGCTGTTGTTGTGTGTGGCCCTCCAGCTGTTGTTGTGTGTAGCCCTCCAGCTGTTATTGTGTGTGGCCCTCCAGCTGTTGATGTGTGTGACCTTCCTGCCCCCGCTGTTATTGTGTGTGGCCCTCCAGCTGTTGTTGTGTGTGGCCCTCTAGCCCCAGCTGTTGTTGTGTGTGGCCCTTCTGCCCCAGCTGTTGTTGTGTGTGGCCCTCCAGCTGTTGTGTGTGGCCCTCCTGCCCCAGCTGTTGTTGTGTGTGGCCCTCCTGCCCCAGCTGTTGTTGTGTGTGGCTTTCCTGACCCAGCTATTGTTGTGTTTGGGCCTCCAGCTGTTGTTGTGTGTTGCCCTCCAGCCCCAGCTGTTGTTGTGTGTGGCCCTCCTGCCCCACCTGTTATTGTGTGTGGCCCTCCATCTGTTGTGTGTAGCCCTCCTGCCCCAGCTATTGTTGTGTGTGGCCCTCCTGCCCCAGCTGTTGTTGTGTGTGGCCCTCCTGCCCCAGCTGTAGTTTTGTTTGGCCCTACAGCCCCAGCTGTTGTTGTGTGTGGCCCTTCTGCCCCAGCTGTTGTTGTATGTGGCCCTCCTGCCCCAGCTGTTGTTGTGTATGGCCATCCAGCCCCAGCTGTTGTTGTGTGTGGCCCTTCAGCCCCAGCTGTTGTTCTGTGTGGCCCTCCAGCCCCAGCTGTTGTTGTGTGTGGCCCTTCAGCCCCAGCTGTTGTTGTGTGTGGCCCTCCAGCCCCAGCTGTTGTTGTGTGTGGCCCTTCAGCCCCAGCTGTTGTTGTGTGTGGCCCTCCAGCTGTTGTTGTGTGTGACCCTCCAGTCCCAGCTGTTGTTGTGTGTGGCCCTCCATCTGTTGTTGTGTGTGGCCCACCAGCTGTTGTTGTGTGAGACCATCCTGCCCCAGCTGTTGTTGTGTGTGGCCCTCCAGCTGTTGTTGTGTGTGACCCTCCAGCCCCAGCTGTTGTTGAGTGTGGCCCTCCAGCCCCAGCTGTTGTTGTGTGTGGCCCTCCAGCCCCAGCTGATGTTGTATGTGACCCTCCAGCTGTTGTTATGTGTGGCCCTTAACACACAACAACAGCCCCAGCTGTTGTTGTGTGTGACCCTCCAGCCCCAGCTGTTGTTGTGTGTGACCCTCCAGCCCCAGCTGTTGTTGTGTGTGACCCTCCAGCCCCAGCTGTTGTTGTGTGTGACCCTCCAGCCCCAGCTGTTGTTGTGTGTGACCCTCCAGCCCCAGCTGTTGTTGTGTGTGACCCTCCAGCTGTTGTTGTGTGTGACCCTCCAGCTGTTGTTGTGTGTGACCCTCCAGCCCCAGCTGTTGTTGTGTGTGGCCCTCCAGCTGTTGTTGTTTGTGACCATCCAGCTGTTGTTGTGTGTGCCCCTCAAGAAGCAGCTGTTGTTGTGTGTGGCCCTCCAGCCCAGCTCTTGTTGTGTGTGGCCCTCCAGCTGTTGTTGTGTGTGGCCCTCCAGCTGTTGTTGTGTGTGGCCCTCCAGCTGTTGATGTGTGTGACCCTCCTGCCCCCGCTGTTATTGTGTGTGGCACTTGAGCTGTTGTTGTGTGTGGCCCTCTAGCCCCAGCTGTTGTTGTGTGTGGCCCTTCTGCCCCAGCTGTTGTTGTGTGTGGCCCTCCAGCTGTTGTGTGTGGCCCTCCTGCCCCAGCTGTTGCTGTGTGTGGCCCTCCTGCCCCAGCTGTTGTTGTGTGTGGCTTTCCTGCCCCAGCTGTTGTTGTGTGTGGCCCTTCTGCCCCAGCTGTTGTTGTGTGTGGCCCTTCAGCTGTTGTGTGTGGCCCTCCTGCCCCAGCTGTTGTTGTGTGTGGCCCTCCTGCCCCAGCTGATGTTGTGTGTGGCTTTCTTGCCCCAGCTGTTGTTGTGTGTGGGCCTCCAGCTGTTGTTGTGTGTTGCCCTCCTGCCCCAGCTGTTGTTGTGTGTGGCCCTCCTGCCCCAGCTGTTGTTGTGTGTGGCCCTCCTGCCCCAGCTATTGTTGTGTGTGGCCCTCCTGCCCCAGCTGTTGTTGTGTGTGGCCCTCCTGCCCCAGCTATTGATGTGTGTGGCCCTCCTGCCCCAGCTGTTGTTGTGTGTGGCCCTCCTGCCCCAGCTGTAGTTGTGTTTGGCCCTCCAGCCCCAGCTGTTGTTGTGTGTGGCCCTCCTGCCCCAGCGTTTGTTGTATGTGGCCCTCCTGCCCCAGCTGTTGTTGTGTGTGGCCCTCCAGCCCCAGCTGTTGTTGTGTGTGGCCCTCCAGCCCCAGCTGTTGTTGAGTGTGGCCCTCCAGCCCCAGCTGTTGTTGTGTGTGTCCCTCCAGCCCCAGCTGTTGTTGTGTGTGTGACCCTCCAGCCCCAGCTGTTGTTGTGTGTGTCCCTCCAGCTGTTTTTGTGTGTGGCCCTCCAGCTGTTGTTGTGTGTGGCCCTCCAGCCCCAGCTGTTGTTGTGTGTGGCCCTCCAGCTGTTGTTGTGTATGGCCCTCCAGCTGTTGTTGTGTGTGGCCCTCCAGCTGTTGTTGTGTGTGGCCTTCCAGCCCTAGCTGTGATTGAGTGTGGCCCTCCAGTCCCAGCTGTTGTTGTGTGTGACCCTCCAGGCCCAGCTGTTGTTGTGTGTGACCCTCCAGCCCCAGCTGTTGTTGTGTGTGGCCCTCCAGCTGTTGTTGTGTATGGCCCTCCAGCTGTTGTTGTGTGTGGCCCTCCAGCTGTTGTTGTGTGTGGCCCTCCAGCCCTAGCTGTGATTGAGTGTGGCCCTCCAGTCCCAGCTATTGTTGTATGTGGCCCTCCTGCCCCAGCTGTTGTTGTTTGTGGCCCTCCTGCCCCAGCTGTTGTTGTGTGTGGCTTTCCTGCACCAGCTGTTGTTGTGTGTGGGCCTCCAGCTGTTGTTGTGTGTGGCCCTCCAGCTGTTGTGTGTGGCCCTCCTGCCCCAGCTATTGTTGTGTGTGGCCCTCCTGCCCCAGCTGTTGTTGTGTGTGGCCCTCCTGCCCCAGCTGTAGATGTGTTTGGCCCACCAGCCCCAGCTGTTGTTGTGTGTGGCCCTCCTGCCCCAGCTGTTGTTGTATGTGACCCTCCTGCCCCAGCTGTTGTTGTGTATGGCCCTCCAGCTGTTGTTGTGTGTGACCCTCCAGCCCCAGCTGTTGTTGAGTGTGGCCCTCCTGCCCCAGCTGTTGTTGCATGTGGCCCTCCTGCCCCAGCTGTTGTTGTGTATGGCCCTCCAGCTGTTGTTGTGTGAGACCCTCCAGCCCCAGCTGTTGTTGTGTGTGACCCTCCAGCCCCAGCTGTTGTTGTGTGTGGCCCTCCAGCTGTTGTTGTGTGTGGCCCTCCAGCTGTTGTTGTGTGAGACCCTCCTGCCCCAACTGTTGTTGTGTTTGGCCCCCCAGCTGTTGTTGTGTGTGACCCTCCTGCCCCAGCTGTTGTTGTGTGTGGCCCTCCAGCCCCAGCTGTTGTTGTGTGTGGCCCTCCAGCCCCAGCTGTTGCTGTGTGTGACCCTCCAGCCCCAGCTGTTGTTGTGTGTGACCCTCTAGCCCCAGCTGTTGCTGTGTGTGACCCTCCAGCCCCAGCTGTTGTTGTATGTGACCCTCCAGCTGTTATTGTGTGTGACCCTCCAGCCCCAGCTGTTGTTGTGTGTGGTCCTCCTGCCCCAGCTGATGTTGTGTGTGGCCCTCTAGCCCCATCTGTTGTTGTATGTGACCCTCCAACTGTTGTTGTGTGTGGCCCTCCAGCCCCAGATGTTGTTGTGTGTGACCCTCCAGCCCCAGCTGTTGTTGTGTGTGGCCCTCCAGCCCACGCTGTAGTTGTGTGTGGCCCTCCAGCCCCAGCTGATGTTGTGTGTGGCCCTCCAGCCCCAGCTGTAGTTGTGTGTGACCCTCCAGCCCCAGCTGTTGTTGTGTGTGGCCCTCCATCTGTTGTTGTGTGTGGCCCTCCAGCCCCAGCTATTGTTGTGTGTGGCCCTCCAGCCCCAGCTGTTGTTGTATGTGGCCCTCCAGCTGTTGCTGTGTGTGACCCTCCAGCCCCAGCTGTTGTTGTGTATGACCCTCCAGCCCCAGCTGTTATTGTATGTGACCCTCCAGCCCCAGCTGTTGTTGTGTGTGGCCCTCCAGCCCCAGCTGTTGCTGTGTGTGACCCTCCAGCCCCAGCTGTTGTTGTGTATGACCCTCCAGCCCCAGCTATTGTTGTGTATGACCCTCCAGCCCCAGCTGTTGTTGTATGTGACCCTCCAGCCCCAGCTGTTGCTGTGTGTGACCCTCCAGCCCCAGCTGTTGTTGTGTATGACCCTCCAGCCCCAGCTGTTGTTGTGCGTGACCCTCCAGCCCCAGGTGTTGTTGTATGTGGCCCTCCAGCCCCAGCTGTTGTTGTGTGTGTGACCCTCCAGCCCCAGCTGTTGTTGTGTGTGTCCCTCCAGCTGTTGTTGTGTGTGGCCCTCCAGCTGTTGTTGTGTGTGTCCCTCCAGCTGTTGTTGTGTGTGGCCCTCCAGCTGTTGTTGTGTGTGGCCCTCCAGCTGTTGTTGTGTGTGGCCCTCCAGCCCTAGCTGTGATTGAGTGTGGCCCTCCAGCCCCAGCTGTTGTTGTGTGTGACCCTCCAGCCCCAGCTGTTGTTGTGTGTGATCCTCCAGTCCCAGCTGTTGTTGTGTGTGACCCTCCTGCCCCAGCTGTTGTTGTGTGTGGCCCTCCTGCCCCAGCTGTTGTTGTTTGTGGCCCTCCTGCCCCAGCTGTTGTTCTGTGTGGCTTTCCTGCCCCAGCTGTTGTTGTGTGTGGCCCTCCAGCCCCAGCTGTTGTTGTGTGTGGGCCTCCAGCTGTTGTTGTGTGTGGGCCTCCAGCTGTTGTTGTGTGTGGCCCTCCAGCTGTTGTGTTTGGCCCTCCAGCTGTTGTGTTTGGCCCTCCTGCCCCAGCTATTGTTGTGTGTGGCCCTCCTGCCCCAGCTGTTGTTGTGTGTGGCCCTCCTGCCCCAGCTGTAGTTGTGTTTGGCCCTCCAGCCCCAGCTGTTGTTGTGTGTGGCCCTCCTGCCCCAGCTGTTGTTGAATGTGGCCCTCCTGCCCCAGCTGTTGTTGTGTATGGCCCTCCAGCTGTTGTTGTGTGTGACCCTCCTGCCCCAGCTGTTGTTGTATGTGGCCCTCCTGCCCCAGCTGTTGTTGTGTATGGCCCTCCAGCTGTTGTTGTGTGAGACCCTCCAGCCCCAGCTGTTGTTGTGTATGGCCCTCCAGCTATTGTTGTGTGTGGCCCTCCAGCCCCAGCTGTTGTTGTGTGTGGCCCTCCAGCTGTTGTTGTGTGTGGCCCTCCAGCTGTTGTTGTGTGAGACCCTCCTGCCCCAACTGTTGTTGTGTGTGGCCCCCCAGCTGTTGTTGTGTGTGACCCTCCAGCCCCAGCTGTTGTTGTGTGTGACCCTCCAGGCCCAGCTGTTGTTGTGTGTGACCCTCCAGCTGTTGTTGTGTGTGACCCTCCTGCCCCAGCTGTTGTTGTGTGTGGCCCTCCAGCCCCAGCTGTTGTTGTGTGTGACCCTCCAACCCCAGCGGTTGTTGTGTGTGACCCTCCAGCCCTAGCTGTTGTTGTGTGTGACCCTCCTGCCCCAGCTGTTGTTGTGTGTGGCCCTCCAGCCCCAGCTGTTGTTGTGTGTGACCCTCCAACCCCAGCGGTTGTTGTGTGTGACCCTCCAGCCCCAGCTGTTGTTGTGTGGGGCCCTCCAGCCCCCGCTGATGTTGTGTGTGACCCTCCAGCTGTTGTTGTGTGTGACCCTCCAGCCCCAGCTGTTGTTGTGTGTGACCCTCCAGCTGTTGTTGTGTGTGGCCCTCCAGCCCCCGCTGATGTTGTGTGTGACCCTCCAGCTGTTGTTGTGTGTGACCCTCCTGCCCCAGCTGTTGTTGTGTGTGACCCTCCTGCCCCAGCTGTTGTTGTGTGTGACCCTCCTGCCCCAGCTGTTGTTGTGTGTGACCCTCCAGCCCCAGCTGTTGTTGTGTATGACCCTCCAGCCCCAGCTGTTGTTGTGTGTGGCCCTCCAGCTGTTGCTGTGTGTGACCCTCCAGCCCCAGGTGTTGTTGTGTTTGGCCCTCCAGCCCCAGCTGTTGTTGTGTGTGGCCCTCCAGCCCCAGCTGTTGTTGTATGTGGCCCTCCAGCCCCAGCTCTTGTTGTGTGTGACCCTCCAGCCCCAGCTGTTGTTGTGTGTGTCCCTCCAGCTGTTGTTGTGTGTAGCCCTCCAGCTGTTGTTGTGTGTGGCCCTCCAGCTGTTGTTGTGTGTGGCCCTCCAGCTGTTGTTGTGTGTGGCCCTCCAGCTGTTGTTGTGTGTGGCCCTCCAGCCTTAGCTGTTATTGAGTGTGGCCCTCCAGCCCCAGCTGTTGTTGTGTGTGACCCTCCAGCCCCAGCTGTTAGTTGTGTGTGATCCTCCAGCCCCAGCTGTTGTTGTGTGTGACCCTCCTGCCCCAGCTGTTGTTGTGTGTGGCCCTCCTGCCCCAGCTGTTGTTGTTTGTGGCCCTCCTGCCCCAGCTGTTGTTGTGTGTGGCTTTCCTGCCCCAGCTGTTGTTGTGTGTGGCCCTCCAGCCCCAGCTGTTGTTGTGTGTGGGCCTATAGCTGTTGTTGTGTGTGGGCCTCCAGCTGTTGTTGTGTGTGGCCCTCCAGCTGTTGTGTGTGGCCATCCTGCCCCAGCTATTGTTCTGTGTGGCCCTCCTGCCCCAGCTGTTGTTGTGTGTGGCCCTCCTACCCCAGCTGTAGTTGTGTTTGGCCCTCCAGCCCCAGCTGTTGTTGTGTGTGGCCCTCCTGCCCCAGCTGTTGTTGAATTTGGCCCTCCTGCCCCAGCTGTTGTTGTGTATGGCCCTCCAGCTGTTGTTGTGTGTGACCCTCCTGCCCCAGCTGTTGTTGTATGTGGCCCTCCTGCCCCAGCTGTTGTTGTGTATGGCCCTCCAGCTGTTGTTGTGTGAGACCCTCCAGCCCCAGCTGTTGTTGTGTGTGGCACTCCAGCTGTTGTTGTGTGTGGCCCTCCAGCCCCAGCTGTTGTTGTGTGTGGCCCTCCAGCTGTTGTTGTGTGTGGCCCTCCAGCTGTTGTTGTGTGAGACCCTCCTGCCCCAACTGTTGTTGTGTGTGGCCCCCAGCTGTTGTTGTGTGTGACCCTCCTGCCCCAGCTGTTGTTGTGTGTGACCCTCCAGCCCCAGCTGTTGTTGTGTGTGACCCTCCAGCTGTTGTTGTGTGTGACCCTCCAGCCCCCGCTGTTGTTGTGTGTGACCCTTCAGCCCCAGCTGTTGTTGTGTGTGGCCCTCCAGCTGTTGTTGTGTGTGGCCCTCCAGCTGTTGTTGTGTGTGACCCTCCAGCCCCAGCTGTTGTTGTGTGTGACCCTCCAGCTGTTGTTGTGTGTGACCCTCCTGCACCAGCTGTTGTTGTGTGTGGCCCTCCAGCCCCAGCTGTTGTTGTGTGTGACCCTCCAGCCCCAGCTGTTGTTGTGTGTGACCCTCCAGCCCCAGCTGTTGTTGTGTGTGACCCTCCAGCCCCAGCTGTTGTTGTGTGGGACCCTCCAGCTGTTGTTGTGTGTGGCCCTCCAGCCCCCGCTGATGTTGTGTGTGGCCCTCCAGCTGTTGTTGTGTGTGGCCCTCCAGCCCCCGCTGATGTTGTGTGTGACCCTCCAGCCCAAGCTGTTGTTGTGTGTGACCCTCCAGCTGTTGCTGTGTGTGACCCTCCTGCCCCAGCTGTTGTTGTGTGTGGCCCTCCAGCCCCAGCTGTTGTTGTGTGTGACCCTCCTGCCCCAGCTGTTGTTGTGTGTGACCCTCCAGCCCCAGCTGTTGTTGTGTGTGACCCTCCTGCCCCAGCTGTTGTTGTGTGTGACCCTCCTGCCCCAGCTGTTGTTGTGTGTGACCCTCCAGCCCCAGCTGTTGTTGTGTGTGACCCTCCAGCTGTTGTTGTGTATGGCCCTCCAGCCCCCGCTGTTGTTGTGTGTGGCCCTCCAGTCCCAGCTGTAGTTGTGTGTGGCCCTCCAGTCCCAGCTGATGATGTGTGTGGCCCTCCAGCCCACGCTGTAGTTGTGTGTGGCCCTCCAGCCCCAGCTGTTGTTGTGTGTGGCCCTCCAGCCCCAGCTGTTGTTGTGTGTGGCCCTCCAGCCCCAGCTGTTGCTGTGTGTGGCCCTCCAGCCCCAGCGGTAGTTGTGTGTGGCCCTCCAGCCCCAGCTGATGTTGTGTGTGGCCCTCCAGCCCCAGCTATTGTTGTATATGGCCCTCCAGCCCCAGCTGTAGTTGTGTGTGACCCTCCAGCCCCAGCTGTTGTTGTGTGTGGCCCTCCAGCTGTTGTTGTGTGTGGCCCTCCAGCCCCAGCTATTTTTGTGTGTGGCCCTCCAGCCCCAGCTGTTGTTGTGTGTGGCCCTCCAGCTGTTGCTGTGTGTGACCCTCCAGCCCCAGCGGTTGTTGTGTGTGGCCCTCCAGCCCCAGCTGTTGTTGTATGTGGCCCTCCAGCCCCAGCTGTAGTTGTGTGTGACCCTCCAGCCCCAGCTGTTGTTGTATGTGGCCCTCCAGCCCCAGCTGTTATTGTGTGCGGCCCTCCAGCACCAGCAGTTGTTGTATGAGACCCTCCAGCCCCAGGTGTTGTTGTGTTTGGCCCTCCAGCCCCAGCTGTTGTTGTGTGTGGCCCTCCAGCCCCAGCTGTTGTTGTATGTGGCTTTCCAGCCCCAGCTGTTGTTGTGTGTGTGACCCTCCAGCCCCAGCTGTTGTTGTGTGTGTCCCTCCAGCTGTTGTTGTGTGTGGCCCTCCAGCTGTTGTTGTGTGTGGCCCTCCAGCTGTTGTTGTGTGTGGCACTCCAGCTGTTGTTGTGTGTGGCCCTCCAGCTGTTGTTGTGTGTGGCCCTCCAGCCCTAGCTGTGATTGAGTGTGCCCCTCCAGCCCCAGCTGTTGTTGTGTGTGACCCTCCAGCCCCAGCTGTTGTTGTGTGTGACCCTCCAGCCCCAGCTGTTGTTGTGTGTGACCCTCCTGCCCCAGCTGTTGTTGCGTGTGGCCCTCCTGCCCCAGCTGTTATTGTTTGTGGCCCTCCTGCCCCAGCTGTTGTTGTGTGTGGCTTTCCTGCCCCTGCTGTTGTTGTGTGTGGCCCTCCAGCCCCAGCTGTTGTTGTGTGTGGGCCTCCAGCTGTTGTTGTGTGTGGGCCTCCAGCTGTTGTTGTGTGTGGCCCTCCAGCTGTTGTGTGTGGCCCTCCTGCCCCAGCTATTGTTGTGTGTGGCCCTCCTGCCCCAGCTGTTGTTGTGTGTGGCCCTCCTGCCCCAGCTGTAGTTGTGTTTGGCCCTCCAGCCCCAGCTGTTGTTGTGTGTGGCCCTCCTGCCCCAGCTGTTGTTGAATGTGGCCCTCCTGCCTCAGCTGTTGTTGTGTATGGCCCTCCAGCTGTTGTTGTGTGTGACCCTCCTGCCCCAGCTGTTGTTGTATGTGGCCCTCCTGCCCCAGCTGTTGTTGTGTATGGCCCTCCAGCTGTTGTTGTGTGAGACCCTCCAGCCCCAGCTGTTGTTGTGTGTGGCCCTCCAGCTGTTGTTGTGTGTGGCCCTCCAGCTGTTGTTGTGTGAGACCCTCCTGCCCCAACTGTTGTTGTGTGTGGCCCTCCTGCCCCAGCTGTTGTTGTGTGTGACCCTTCTGCCCCAGCTGTTGTTGTATGTGGCCCTCCAGCTGTTGTTGTGTGTGGCCCTCTAGCTGTAGTTGTGTGTGGCCCTCCAGCCCCAGCTGTTGTTGTGTGTGACCCTCCTGCCCCAGCTGTTGTTGTGTGTGACCCTCCAGCCCCAGCTGTTGTTGTATGTGGCCCTCCAGCCCCAGCTGTTGTTGTGTGTGGCCCTCCAGCCCCAGCTGTTGCTGTGTGTGGCCCTCCAGCCCCAGCTGTAGTTGTGTGTGGCCCTCCAGCCCCAGCTGATGTTGTGTGTGTCCCTCCAGCCTCAGCTGTTGTTGTATGTGGCCCTCCAGCCCCAGCTGTAGTTGTTTGTGACCCTCCAGCCCCAGCTGTTGTTGTGTGTGGCCCCTCCAGCTGTTGTTGTGTGTGGCCCTCCAGCCCCAGCTCTTTTTGTTTGTGGCCCTCCAGCCCCAGCTGTTGTTGTGTGTGGCCCTCCAGCTGTTGCTGTGTGTGACCCTCCAGCCCCAGCTGTTGTTGTGTGTGGCCCTCCAGCCCCAGCTGTTGTTGTATGTGGCCCTCCAGCCCCAGCTGTAGTTGTGTGTGACCCTCCAGCCCCAGCTGTTTTTGTATGTGGCCCTCCAGCCCCAGCTCTTATTGTGTGCGGCCCTCCAGCACCAGCTGTTGTTGTATGGGGCGCTGCAGCCCCAGCTGTTGTTGTATGTGGCCCTCCAGCCCCAGCTGTTGTTGTGTGTGACCCTCCAGCCCCAGCTGTTGTTGTGTGTGGCCCTCCTGCCCCAGCTGTTGTTGTGTGTGACCCTCCAGCCAAAGCTGTTGTTGTGTATGACCCTCCAGCCCCAGCTGTTGTTGTGTGTGGCCCTGCAGCCCCAGCTGTTGTTGTGTGTGGCCCTGCAGCCCCAGCTGTTGTTGTCTGTGGCCCTCCAGCTGTTGTTGTGTATGACCCTCCAGCCCCAGCTGTTGTTGTGTGTGGCCCTCCAGCTGTTGTTGTTTGTGACCCTCCAGCCCCAGCTGTTGTTGTGTGTGGCCCTCCAGCCCCAGCTGTTGTTGTGTGTGACCCTCCAGCCCCAGCTGTTGTTGTGTGTGACCCTCCAGCCCCAGCTGTTGTTGTGTGTGGCCCTCCAGCTGTTGTTGTGTGTGGCCCTCCAGCCCCAGCTGTTGTTGTGTGTGGCCCTCCAGCCCCAGCTGTTGTTGTGTGTGGCCCTCCAGCTGTTGTTGTGTGTGGCCCTCCAGCCCCAGCTGTTGTTGTGTGTGACCCTCCAGCCCCAGCTGTTGTTGTATGTTGCAAATTCACATATAACCTCAATCCCAGCTAACAGAGACATCAGCCAGCCAACAGAGACGTCTGCCAGCCAACAGAGACATCAGCCAGCCAACAGAGACGTCAGCGAGCCAACAGAGACGTCAGCCAGCCAGCAGAGACGTCTGCCAGCCAACAGAGACGTCAGCCAGCCAACAGAGACATCAGCCAGCCAACAGAGACGTCTGCCAGCCAACAGAGACATCAGCCAGCCAACAGAGACGTCAGCGAGCCAACAGAGACGTCAGCCAGCCAACAGAGACGTCTGCCAGCCAACAGAGACGTCAGCCAGCCAACAGAGACGTCTGCCAGCCAACAGAGACGTCTGCCAACCAACAGAGACGTCAGCCAGCTAACAGAGACGTCAGCGAGCCAACAGAGATGTCAGCCAGCCAACAGAGACGTCAGCCAGCCAACAGAGACGTCAGCCAGCCAATAGACACGTCTGCCAGCCAACAGAGACGTCTGCCAGCCAACAGAGACGTCAGCTAGCCAACAGAGACGTCAGGGAGCCAACAGCGACGTCAGCCAGCCAACAGAGACGTCAGCCAGCCAACAGAGACGTCTGCCAGCCAATAGTGACGTCAGCCAGCCAACAGAGACGTCGGCCAGCAAACAGAGACGTCAGCCAGCCAAAAGAGACGTCAGCCAGCCAACGGAGATGTCAGCCAGCCAACAGAGACGTCAGCCAGCTAACAGAGACATCAGCTAGCCAACAGAGACGTCAGCTAGCCAACAGAGACGTCAGCCAGCCAACGGAGATGTCAGCCAGCCAACAGAGACGTCAGCCAGCCAACAGAGACGTCAGTCAGCCAACAGAGACGTCAGCCAGCCAACGGAGGTGTCAGCCAGCTAACAGAGACATCAGCCAGCCAATAGTGACGTCAGCCAGCCAACATAGACGTCAGCCAGCCGACAGAGACGTCAGTCAGCCAACAGAGACGTCAGCCAGCCAACAGAGACGTCAGGCAGCCAACAGAGACGTCAGCCAGCCAACAGAGACGTCAGCCAGTCAACGGAGACGTCAGCCAGCCAACAGAGACGTCAGTCAGCCAACAGAGACGTCAGCCAGCCAACATAGACGTCAGCCAGCCAACAGAGACGTCAGTCAGCCAACAGAGACGTCCGGCAGCCAACATAGACGTCAGCCAGCCAACAGAGACGTCAGTCAGCCAACAGAGACGTCAGCCAGCCAACAGAGACGTCAGTCAGCCAACAGAGACGTCAGCCAGCCAAGAGAGACGTCAGTCAGCCAACAGAGACGTCAGCCAGCCAACAGAGACGTCAGCCAGCCAACAGAGACGTCAGCCAGCCAACAGAGACGTCAGCCTGCCAATAGAGATGTCAGCCAGCCAACAGAGACGTCCGCCAGCCAACAGAGACGTCAGCCAGCCAACAGAGACGTCCGCCAGCCAACAGAGACGTCAGCCAGCCAATAGAGACGTCAGCCAGCCAACAGAGACGTCAGCCAGCCAATAGAGACGTCAGCCAGCCAACAGAGACGTCAGCCAGCCAACGGAGACGTCAGCTGGGCGCTACAACACAGTTGAACAAGTTGGTTCTAATTAGTCACTGTTGGGAAGATTAACGACCTGGTGTGTCCCAGCTCTTACTGGTGTCTCCCAGCTCTTAATGGTGTGTCCCAGCTCTTACTGGTGTCTCCCAGCTCTTACTGGTGTGTCCCAGCTCTTACTGCTGAGTCCCAGCTCTTATTGGTGTGTCCCAGCTCTTACTGCTGTGTCCCAGCTCTTACTGGTGTGTCCGAGCTCCTACTGGTGTGTCCGAGCTCTTTCTGGTGTGTCCCTGCTCTTACTGGTGTGTCCCAGCTCTTACTGGTGTGTCCCAGCTCTTACTGGTGTGTCCCAGCTCTTACTGGTGTGTCCCAGCTCATACTGGTGTGTCCCAGCTCTTAATGCTGTGTCCCAGCTCTTACTGATGTGTCCCAGCTCTTACTGCTGTGTCCCAGCTCTTACTGGTGTGTCCTAGCTCTTACTGGTGTGTCCCAGCTCTTACTGCAGTGTCCCAGCTCTTACTGCTGTGTCTCAGCTCTTACTGGTGTATCCCAGCTCCTACTGGTGTGTCTCAGCTCTTACTGGTGTGTCCCAGCTCTTACTGGTGTGTCCCATCTCTTACTGGTGTGTCCCAACTCTGACTGGTGTGTCCCAACTCTTACTGGTAAGTCCCAGCTCTTACTGGTGTGTCCCAACTCTAGCTGGTTTGTCCCAACTCTTACTGGTGAGTCCCAGCTCTTACTGGTGTGTCCCAGCTCTTACTGGTGTGTTTCAGCTCTTACTGGTGTGTCCCAGCTCAGACTGGTGTGTCCTAGCTCTTACTGGTGTGTCCTAGCTCTTACTGGTGTGTCCCAGCTCTTACTGGTGTGTTCCAGCTCTTACTGGTGTGTCCCAGCTCTTACTGGTGTGTCATAGCTCTTACTGGTGTGACCTAGCTCTTACTGGTGAGTCCCAGCACTTACTGGTGTGTCTTAGCTCTTACTGGTGTGTCCCAGCTCTTACTGGTGTGTCCCAGCTCCTACTGGTGTGTTCTAGCTCCTTCTGGTGTGTCCCAGCTCTTACTGGTGTGTCCCAGCTCTTACTGGTGTGTCCCAGCTCATACTGGTGTGTCCCAGCTCTTACTGGTGTGTCCCAGCTCTTACTGGTGTGTCCCAGCTCTTACTGGTGTGTCCCAGCTCTTACTGTTGTGTCCTAGCTCTTACTGGTGTGTCTTAGCTCCTACTGGTGTGTCCCAGCTCTTACTGGTGTGTCCCAGCTCTTACTGTTGTGTCCTAGCTCTTACTGGTGTGTCCTAGCTCTTACTGGTGTGTCCTAGCTCTTACTGGTGTGTCATAGCTCTTACTGGTGTGTCCCAGCTCTTACTGGTGTGTCTTAGCTCTTACTGGTGTGTCATAGCTCTTACTGGTGTGTCCCAGCTCTTACTGGTGTGTCCCAGCTCTTACTGTTGTGTCCTAGCTCTTACTGGTGTGTCTTAGCTCCTACTGGTGTGTCCCAGCTCTTACTGCTGTGTCCCAGCTCTTACTGGTGTATCCCAGCTCCTACTGGTGTGTCTCAGCTCTAACTGGTGTGTCCCAGCTCTTACTGGTGTGTCCCAACTCTGACTGGTGTGTCCCAACTCTTACTGGTTTGTGCCAACTCTTACTGGTGTGTCCCAGCTCTTACTGGTGTGTCCCAGCACTTACTGGTGTGTCCCAGCTCTTACTGGTGTGTCCCAGCTCTTACTGGTGTGTCCCAGCTCTTACTGGTGTGTCCCAGCTCTTACTGCTGTGTCCCAGCTCTTATTGGTGTGTCCCAGCTCTTACTGCTGTGTCCCAGCTCTTACTGGTGTGTCCCAGCTCTTACTGTTGTGTCCCAGCTCTTACTGGTGTGTCCCAGCTCTTACTTGTGTGTCCCAGCTCTTACTGGTGTGTCCCAGCATTTACTGGTGTGTCCCAGCTCTTACTGGTGTGTCCCAGCTCTTACTGTTGTGTCCAAGCTCTTACTGGTGTGTCCTAGCTCTTACTGGTGTGTCCTAGCTCTTACTGGTGTGACCTAGCTCTTACTGGTGAGTCCCAGCTCTAACTGGTGTGTCTTAGCTCTTACTGGTGTGTCTTAGCTCTTACTGGTGTGTCCCAGCTCTTACTGGTGTGTCCCAGCTCTTACTGGTGTGTTCTAGCTCCTTCTGGTGTGTCCCAGGTCTTACTGCTGTGTCTCAGCTCTTTCTGGTGTGTCCCAGCTCTTACTGGTGTTTTGCAGCTTTTACTGGTGTGTCCCAGCACTTACTGGTGTGTCCCCGCTCTTACTAGTGTGTCCCAGCTCTTACTGTTGTGTCCTAGCTCTTACTGGTGTGTCCTAGCTCTTACTGGTGTGTCCTAGCTCTTACTGGTGTGCCATAGCTCTTACTGGTGTGTCCCAGCACTTACTGGTGTGTCTTAGCTCTTACTGGTGTGTCATAGCTCTTACTGGTGTGACCTAGCTCTTGATGGTGAGTCCCAGCTCTTACTGGTGTGTCTTAGCTCTTACGGGTGTGTCGTAGCTCCTACTGGTGTGTCCTATCTCTTACTGGTGTGTCCCAACTCTGACTGGTGTGTCCCAACTCTTACTGGTTTGTGCCAACTCTTACTGGTGTGTCCCAGCTGTTACTGGTGTGTCCCAGCTCTTACGGGTGTGTCCCAGTTCTTACTGGTGTGTCCCAGCTCTTACTGGTGTGTCCCAGCGCTTACTGGTGTGTCCCAGCTCTTACTGGTGTGTCCCAGCTCTTACTGCTGTGTCCCAGCTCTTATTGGTGTGTCCCAGCTCTTACTGGTGTGTCCCAGCTCTTACTGGTGTGTCCCAGCTCTTACTGGTGTGTCCCAGCTCTTACTGGTGTGTCCCAGCTCTTACTGGTGTGTCCCAGCTCTTACTGGTGTGTCCCAGCACTTACTGGTGTGTCCCAGCTCTTACTGGTGTGTCCCAGCTCTTACTGTTGTGTCCTAGCTCTTACTGGTGTATCTTAGCTCTTACTGGTGTGTCCCAGCTCTTACTGGTGTGTCCCAGCTCTTACTGGTGTGTCGTAGCTCTTCCTGGTGAGTCCCAGCTCTTACTAGTGTGTCTTAGCTCTTACTGGTGTGTCTTAGCTCTTACTGGTGTGTCGTAGCTCCTACTGGTGTGTCCCATCTCTTACTGGTGTGTCCCAACTCTGACTGGTGTGTCCCAACTCTTACTGGTTTGTGCCAACTCTTACTGGTGTGTCCCAGCTCTTTCTGGTGTGTCCCAGCTCTTACGGGTGTGTCCCAGTTCTTACTGGTGTGTCCCAGCTCTTACTGGTGTGTCCCAGCTCTTACAGGTGTGTCCCAGCTCTTACTGCTGTGTCCCAGCTCTTACTGCTGTGCCCCAGCTCTTATTGGTGTGTCCCAGCTCTTACTGCTGTGTCCCAGCTCTTACTGGTGTGTCCCAGCTCTTACTGGTGTGTCCCAGCTCTTACTGGTGTGTCCCAGCTCTTACTGGTGTGTCCCAGCACTTACTGGTGTGTCCCAGCTCTTACTGGTGTGTCCCAGCTCTTACTGTTGTGTCCCAGCTCTTACTGGTGTGTCCTAGCACTTAGTGGTGTGTCCCAGCTCTTACTGGTGTGTCTTAGCTCTTGCTGGAGTGTCATAGCTCTTACTGGTGTGACCTAGCTCTTACTGGTGAGTCCCAGCTCTTACTGGTGTGTCTTAGCTCTTACTGGTGTGTCTTAGCTCTTACTGGTGTGTCCCATCTCCTACTGGTGTGTACTGGTGTGTCCCAGCTCTTACTGCTGTGTCCCAGCTCTTATTGGTGTGTCCCAGCTCTTACTGCTGTGTCCCAGCTCTTACTGGTGTGTCCCAGCTCTTACTGGTGTGTCCCAGCTCTTACTGGTGTGTCCCAGCTCTTACTGGTGTGTCCCAGCTCTTACTGGTGTGTCCCAGCATTTACTGGTGTGTCCCAGCTCTTACTGGTGTGTCCCAGCTCTTACTGTTGTGTCCAAGCTCTTACTGGTGTGTCCTAGCTCTTACTGGTGTGTCCTAGCTCTTACTGGTGTGACCTAGCTCTTACTGGTGAGTCCCAGCTCTAACTGGTGTGTCTTAGCTCTTACTGGTGTGTCTTAGCTCTTACTGGTGTGTCCCAGCTCTTACTGGTGTGTCCCAGCTCTTACTGGTGTGTTCTAGCTCCTTCTGGTGTGTCCCAGGTCTTACTGCTGTGTCTCAGCTCTTTCTGGTGTGTCCCAGCTCTTACTGGTGTTTTGCAGCTTTTACTGGTGTGTGCCAGCACTTACTGGTGTGTCCCCGCTTTTACTGGTGTGTCCCAGCTCTTACTGTTGTGTCCTAGCTCCTACTGGTGTGTCCTAGCTCTTACTGGTGTGTCCTAGCTCTTACTGGTGTGCCATAGCTCTTACTGGTGTGTCCCAGCACTAACTGGTGTGTCTTAGCTCTTTTTGGTGTGTCATAGCTCTTACTGGTGTGACCTAGCTCTTGATGGTGAGTCCCAGCTCTTACTGTTGTGTCATAGCTCTTACGGGTGTGTCGTAGCTCCTACTGGTGTGTCCTATCTATTACTGGTGTGTCCCAACTCTGACTGGTGTGTCCCAACTCTTACTGGTGTGTCATAGCTCTTACTGGTGTGACCTAGCTCTTGATGGTGAGTCCCAGCTCTTACTGTTGTGTCTTAGCTCTTACGGGTGTGTCGTAGCTCCTACTGGTGTGTCCTATCTCTTACTGGTGTGTCCCAACTCTGACTGGTGTGTCCCAACTCTTACTGGTTTGTGCCAACTCTTACTGGTGTGTCCCAGCTCTTACTGGTGTGTCCCAGCTCTTACGGGTGAGTCCCAGTTCTTACTGGTGTGTCCCAGCTCTTACTGGTGTGTCCCAGCTCTTACTGGTGTGTCCCAGCTCTTACTGGTGTATCCCAGCTCTTACTGCTGTGTCCCAGCTCTTATTGGTGTGTCCCAGCTCTTACTGGTGTGTCCCAGCTCTTACTGGTGTGTCCCAGCTCTTACTGGTGTGTCCCAGCTCTTACTGGTGTGTCCCAGCTCTTACTGGTGTGTCCCAGCTCTTACTGGTGTGTCCCAGCACTTACTGGTGTGTCCCAGCTCTTACTGGTGTGTCCCAGCTCTTACTGTTGTGTCCTAGCTCTTACTGGTGTATCTTAGCTCTTACTGGTGTGTCCCAGCTCTTACTGGTGTGTCCCAGCTCTTACTGGTGTGTCCCAGCTCTTACTGTTGTGTCCTAGCTCTTACTGGTGTATCTTAGCTCTTACTGGTGTGTCCCAGCTCTTACTGGTGTGTCCCAGCTCTTACTGGTGTGTCGTAGCTCTTCCTGGTGAGTCCCAGCTCTTACTAGTGTGTCTTAGCTCTTACTGGTGTGTCTTAGCTCTTACTGGTGTGTCGTAGCTCCTACTGGTGTGTCCCATCTCTTACTGGTGTGTCCCAACTCTGACTGGTGTGTCCCAACTCTTACTGGTTTGTGCCAACTCTTACTGGTGTGTCCCAGCTCTTACTGGTGTGTCCCAGCTCTTACGGGTGTGTCCCAGTTCTTACTGGTGTGTCCCAGCTCTTACTGGTGTGTCCCAGCTCTTACAGGTGTGTCCCAGCTCTTACTGCTGTGTCCCAGCTCTTACTGCTGTGCCCCAGCTCTTATTGGTGTGTCCCAGCTCTTACTGCTGTGTCCCAGCTCTTACTGGTGTGTCCCAGCTCTTACTGGTGTGTCCCAGCTCTTACTGGTGTGTCCCAGCTCTTACTGGTGTGTCCCAGCACTTACTGGTGTGTCCCAGCTCTTACTGGTGTGTCCCAGCTCTTACTGTTGTGTCCCAGCTCTTACTGGTGTGTCCCAGCACTTACTGGTGTGTCCCAGCTCTTACTGGTGTGTCTTAGCTCTTGCTGGAGTGTCATAGCTCTTACTGGTGTGTCTTAGCTCTTACTGGTGTGTCTTAGCTCTTACTGGTGTGTCCCATCTCCTACTGGTGTGTCCCAACTCTGACTGGTGTGTCCCAACTCTTACTGGTTTGTGCCAACTCTTACTGGTGTGTCCCAGCTCTTACTGGTGTGTCCCAACTCTTACTGGTGTGTCCCAGCTCTTACTGGTGTGTCCCAGCTCTTACTGGTGTGTCCTAGCTGTTACTGGTGTGTCCTAGCTCTTACTGGTGTGTCCCAGATCTTGCTGGTGTGTCCCAGCTCTTACTGGTGTGTCCCAGCTCTTACTGGTGTGTCCCAGCTCTTACAGGTGTGTCCCAGCTCTTACTGCTGTGTTCCAGCTCTTACTGCTGTGTCCCAGCTCTTATTGGTGTGTCCCAGCTCTTACTGCTGTGTCCCAGCTCTTACTGGTGTGTCCCAGCTCTTACTGGTGTGTCCCAGCTCTTACTGGTGTGTCCCAGCTCTTACTGGTGTGTCCCAGCTCTTACTGGTGTGTCCCAGCACTTACTGGTGTGTCCCAGCTCTTACTGGTGTGTCCCTGCTCTTACTGTTGTGTCCTAGCTCTTACTGGTGTGTCTTAGCTCTTACTGGTGTGTCCCAGCTCTTACTGCTGTGTCCCAGCTCTTACTGGTGTGTCCCAGCTCTTACTGGTGTGTCGTAGCTCTTACTGGTGTGTCACAGCTCTTACTGGTGTGGCCTAGCTCTTACTGGTGAGTCCCAGCTCTTACTAGTGTGTCTTAGCTCTTACTGGTGTGTCTTAGCTCTTACTGGTGTGTCCCAGCTCTTACTGGTGTGTCCCAGCTCTTACTGGTGTGTTCTAGCTCCTTGTGGTGTGTCCCAGCTCTTACTGCTGTGTCTCAGCGCTTACTGGTGTGTCCCAGCTCTTACTGGTGTTATCCAGCTTTTACTGGTGTGTCCCAGCACTTACTGGTGTGTCCCAGCTCTTACTGTTGTGTCCTAGTTCTTACTGGTGTGTCCTAGTTCTTACTGGTGTGTCCTAACTCCTACTGGTGTGTCCTAGCTCTTACTGGTGAATCCCAGCTCTTACTGGTGTGTCCCAGCTCTTACTGGTGTGTCTTAGCTCTTGCTGGAGTGTCATAGCTCTTACTGGTGTGACCTAGCTCTTACTGGTGAGTTACAGCTCTTACTGGTGAGTTACAGCTCTTACTGGTGTGTCCCAGCTCTTACGGGTGTGTCCCAGTTCTTACTGGTGTGTCCCAGCTCTTACAGGTGTGTCCCAGCTCTTACTGCTGTGTCCCAGCTCTTACTGCTGTGTCCCAGCTCTTATTGGTGTGTCCCAGCTCTTACTGCTGTGTCCCAGCTCTTACTGGTGTGTCCCAGCTCTTACTGGTGTGTCCCAGCTCTTACGGGTGTGTCCCAGTTCTTACTGGTGTGTCCCAGCTCTTACTGGTGTGTCCCAGCTCTTACAGGTGTGTCCCAGCTCTTACTGCTGTGTCCCAGCTCTTACTGCTGTGTCCCAGCTCTTATTGGTGTGTCCCAGCTCTTACTGCTGTGTCCCAGCTCTTACTGGTGTGTCCCAGCTCTTACTGGTGTGTCCCAGCTCTTACTGGTGTGTCCCAGCTCTTACTGGTGTGTCCCAGCTCTTACTGGTGTGTCCCAGCTCTTACTGGTGTGTCCCAGCTCTTACTGGTGTGTCCCAGCTCTTACTGTTGTGTCCCAGCTCTTACTGGTGTGTCTTAGCTCTTACTGGTGTGTCCCAGCTCTTACTGGTGTGTCCCAGCTCTTACTGGTGTGTCGTAGCTCTTACTGGTGTGTCACAGCTCTTACTGGTGTGGCCTAGCTCTTACTGGTGAGTCCCAGCTCTTACTAGTGTGTCTTAGCTCTTACTGGTGTGTCTTAGCTCTTACTGGTGTGTCCCAGCTCTTACTGGTGTGTCCCAGCTCTTACTGGTGTGTTCTAGCTCCTTGTGGTGTGTCCCAGCTCTTACTGCTGTGTCTCAGCTCTTACTGGTGTGTCCCAGCTCTTACTGGTGTTTTCCAGCTTTTACTGGTGTGTCCCAGCACTTACTGGTGTGTCCCAGCTCTTACTGGTGTGTCCCAGCTCTTACTGTTGTGTCCTAGTTCTTACTGGTGTGTCCTAACTCTTACTGGTGTGTCCTAGCTCTTACTGGTGTGTCCCAGCTCTTACTGGTGTGTCCCAGCTCTTACTGGTGTGTCTTAGCTCTTGCCGGAGTGACATAGCTCTTACTGGTGTGACCTAGCTCTTACTGGTGAGTCCCAGCTCTTACTGGTGTGTCTTAGCTCTTACTGGTGTGTCTTAGCTCTTACTGGTGTGTCCCATCTCCTACTGGTGTGTTCCAACTCTGACTGGTGTGTCCCAACTCTTACTGGTTTGTGCCAACTCTTACTGGTGTTTCCCAGCCCTTACTGGTGTGTCCCAACTCTTAATGGTGTGTCCCAGCTCTTACTGGTGTGTCCCAGCTCTTACTGGTGTGTCCTAGCAGTTACTGGTGTGTCCTAGCTCTTACTGGTGTGTCCCAGATCTTACTGGTGTGTCCCAGCTCTTACTGGTGTGTCTTAGCTCTTACTGGTGTGTCATAGCTCTTACTGGTGTGACCTAGCTCTTACTGGTGAGTCCCAGCTCTTACTGGTGTGTCTTAGCTCTTACTGGTGTGTCTTAGCTCTTACTGGTGTGTTCTAGCTCCTTGTGGTGTGTCCCAGCTCTTACTGCTGTGTCTCAGCGCTTACTGGTGTGTCCCAGCTCTTACTGGTGTTATCCAGCTTTTACTGGTGTGTCCCAGCACTTACTGGTGTGTCCCAGCTCTTACTGGTGTGTCCCAGCTCTTACTGTTGTGTCCTAGTTCTTACTGGTGTGTCCTAACTCTTACTGGTGTGTCCTAGCTCTTACTGGTGAATCCCAGCTCTTACTGGTGTGTCCCAGCTCTTACTGGTGTGTCTTAGCTCTTGCTGGAGTGTCATAGTTCTTACTGGTGTGACCTAGCTCTTACTGGTGAGTTACAGCTCTTACTGGTGTGTCCCAGCTCTTACGGGTGTGTCCCAGTTCTTACTGGTGTGTCCCAGCTCTTACAGGTGTGTCCCAGCTCTTACTGCTGTGTCCCAGCTCTTACTGCTGTGTCCCAGCTCTTATTGGTGTGTCCCAGCTCTTACTGCTGTGTCCCAGCTCTTACTGGTGTGTCCCAGCTCTTACTGGTGTGTCCCAGCTCTTACTGGTGTGTCGCAGCTCTTACTGGTGTGTCCCAGCTCTTACTGGTGTGTCTCAGCACTTACTGGTGTGTCCCAGCTCTTACTGGTGTGTCCCAGCTCTTACTGTTGTGTCCTAGCTCTTACTGGTGTGTCTTAGCTCTTACTGGTGTGTCCCAGCTCTTACTGGTGTGTCCCAGCTCTTACTGGTGTGTCGTAGCTCTTACTGGTGTGTCACAGCTCTTACTGGTGTGGCCTAGCTCTTACTGGTGAGTCCCAGCTCTTACTAGTGTGTCTTAGCTCTTACTGGTGTGTCTTAGCTCTTACTGGTGTGTCGTAGCTCCTACTGGTGTGTCCCATCTCTTACTGGTGTGTCCCAACTCTGACTGGTGTGTCCCAACTCTTACTGGTTTGTGCCAACTCTTACTGGTGTGTCCCAGCTCTTACTGCTGTGTCCCAGCTCTTACTGGTGTGTCCCAGCTCTTACTGCTGTGTCCCAGCTCTTACTGGTGTGTCCCAGCTCTTACTGGTGTGTCCCAGCTCTTACTGGTGTGTCCCAGCTCTTACTGGTGTGTCCCAGCTCTTACTGGTGTGTCCCAGCACTTACTGGTGTGTCCCAGCTCTTACTGGTGTGTCCCTGCTCTTACTGTTGTGTCCTAGCTCTTACTGGTTTGTCTTAGCTCTTACTGGTGTGTCCCAGCTCTTACTGGTGTGTCCCAGCTCTTACTGGTGTGTCGTAGCTCTTACTGGTGTGTCACAGCTCTTACTGGTGTGGCCTAGCTCTTACTGGTGAGTCCCAGCTCTTACTAGTGTGTCTTAGCTCTTACTGGTGTGTCTTAGCTCTTACTGGTGTGTCCCAGCTCTTACTGGTGTGTCCCAGCTCTTACTGGTGTGTTCTAGCTCCTTGTGGTGTGTCCCAGCTCTTACTGCTGTGTCTCAGCGCTTACTGGTGTGTCCCAGCTCTTACTGGTGTTATCCAGCTTTTACTGGTGTGTCCCAGCACTTACTGGTGTGTCCCAGCTCTTACTGTTGTGTCCTAGTTCTTACTGGTGTGTCCTAGTTCTTACTGGTGTGTCCTAACTCTTACTGGTGTGTCCTACCTCTTACTGGTGAATCCCAGCTCTTACTGGTGTGTCCCAGCTCTTACTGGTGTGTCTTAGCTCTTGCTGGAGTGTCATAGCTCTTACTGGTGTGACCTAGCTCTTACTGGTGAGTTACAGCTCTTACTGGTGTGTCCCAGCTCTTACGGGTGTGTCCCAGTTCTTACTGGTGTGTCCCAGCTCTTACAGGTGTGTCCCAGCTCTTACTGCTGTGTCCCAGCTCTTACTGCTGTGTCCCAGCTCTTATTGGTGTGTCCCAGCTCTTACTGCTGTGTCCCAGCTCTTACTGGTGTGTCCCAGCTCTTACTGGTGTGTCCCAGCTCTTACTGGTGTGTCGCAGCTCTTACTGGTGTGTCCCAGCTCTTACTGGTGTGTCTCAGCACTTACTGGTGTGTCCCAGCTCTTACTGGTGTGTCCCAGCTCTTACTGTTGTGTCCTAGCTCTTACTGGTGTGTCTTAGCTCTTACTGGTGTGTCCCAGCTCTTACTGGTGTGTCCCAGCTCTTACTGGTGAGTCCCAGCTCTTACTAGTGTGTCTTAGCTCTTACTGGTGTGTCTTAGCTCTTACTGGTGTGTCGTAGCTCCTACTGGTGTGTCCCATCTCTTACTGGTGTGTCCCAACTCTGACTGGTGTGTCCCAACTCTTACTGGTTTGTGCCAACTCTTACTGGTGTGTCCCAGCTCTTACTGGTGTGTCCCAGCTCTTACGGGTGTGTCCCAGTTCTTACTGGTGTGTCCCAGCTCTTACTGGTGTGTCCCAGCTCTTACAGGTGTGTCCCAGCTCTTACTGCTGTGTCCCAGCTCTTACTGCTGTGTCCCAGCTCTTATTGGTGTGTCCCAGCTCTTACTGCTGTGTCCCAGCTCTTACTGGTGTGTCCCAGCTCTTACTGGTGTGTCCCAGCTCTTACTGGTGTGTCCCAGCTCTTACTGGTGTGTCCCAGCTCTTACTGGTGTGTCCCAGCACTTACTGGTGTGTCCCAGCTCTTACTGGTGTGTCCCAGCTCTTACTGTTGTGTCCCAGCTCTTACTGGTGTGTCTTAGCTCTTACTGGTGTGTCCCAGCTCTTACTGGTGTGTCCCAGCTCTTACTGGTGTGTCGTAGCTCTTACTGGTGTGTCACAGCTCTTACTGGTGTGGCCTAGCTCTTACTGGTGAGTCCCAGCTCTTACTAGTGTGTCTTAGCTCTTACTGGTGTGTCTTAGCTCTTACTGGTGTGTCCCAGCTCTTACTGGTGTGTCCCAGCTCTTACTGGTGTGTTCTAGCTCCTTGTGGTGTGTCCCAGCTCTTACTGCTGTGTCTCAGCTCTTACTGGTGTGTCCCAGCTCTTACTGGTGTTTTCCAGCTTTTACTGGTGTGTCCCAGCACTTACTGGTGTGTCCCAGCTCTTACTGGTGTGTCCCAGCTCTTACTGTTGTGTCCTAGTTCTTACTGGTGTGTCCTAACTCTTACTGGTGTGTCCTAGCTCTTACTGGTGTGTCCCAGCTCTTACTGGTGTGTCCCAGCTCTTACTGGTGTGTCTTAGCTCTTGCCGGAGTGACATAGCTCTTACTGGTGTGACCTAGCTCTTACTGGTGAGTCCCAGCTCTTACTGGTGTGTCTTAGCTCTTACTGGTGTGTCTTAGCTCTTACTGGTGTGTCCCATCTCCTACTGGTGTGTTCCAACTCTGACTGGTGTGTCCCAACTCTTACTGGTTTGTGCCAACTCTTACTGGTGTTTCCCAGCCCTTACTGGTGTGTCCCAACTCTTAATGGTGTGTCCCAGCTCTTACTGGTGTGTCCCAGCTCTTACTGGTGTGTCTTAGCTCTTACTGGTGTGTCATAGCTCTTACTGGTGTGACCTAGCTCTTACTGGTGAGTCCCAGCTCTTACTGGTGTGTCTTAGCTCTTACTGGTGTGTCTTAGCTCTTACTGGTGTGCTCTAGCTCCTTGTGGTGTGTCCCAGCTCTTACTGCTGTGTCTCAGCGCTTACTGGTGTGTCCCAGCTCTTACTGGTGTTATCCAGCTTTTACTGGTGTGTCCCAGCACTTACTGGTGTGTCCCAGCTCTTACTGGTGTGTCCCAGCTCTTACTGTTGTGTCCTAGTTCTTACTGGTGTGTCCTAACTCTTACTGGTGTGTCCTAGCTCTTACTGGTGAATCCCAGCTCTTACTGGTGTGTCCCAGCTCTTACTGGTGTGTCTTAGCTCTTGCTGGAGTGTCATAGCTCTTACTGGTGTGACCTAGCTCTTACTGGTGAGTTACAGCTCTTACTGGTGTGTCCCAGCTCTTACGGGTGTGTCCCAGTTCTTACTGGTGTGTCCCAGCTCTTACAGGTGTGTCCCAGCTCTTACTGCTGTGTCCCAGCTCTTACTGCTGTGTCCCAGCTCTTATTGGTGTGTCCCAGCTCTTACTGCTGTGTCCCAGCTCTTACTGGTGTGTCCCAGCTCTTACTGGTGTGTCCCAGCTCTTACTGGTGTGTCGCAGCTCTTACTGGTGTGTCCCAGCTCTTACTGGTGTGTCTCAGCACTTACTGGTGTGTCCCAGCTCTTACTGGTGTGTCCCAGCTCTTACTGTTGTGTCCTAGCTCTTACTGGTGTGTCTTAGCTCTTACTGGTGTGTCCCAGCTCTTACTGGTGTGTCCCAGCTCTTACTGGTGTGTCATAGCTCTTACTGGTGTGTCACAGCTCTTACTGGTGTGGCCTAGCTCTTACTGGTGAGTCCCAGCTCTTACTAATGTGTCTTAGCTCTTACTGGTGTGTCTTAGCTCTTACTGGTGTGTCGTAGCTCCTACTGGTGTGTCCCATCTCTTACTGGTGTGTCCCAACTCTGACTGGTGTGTCCCAACTCTTACTGGTTTGTGCCAACTCTTACTGGTGTGTCCCAGCTCTTACTGGTGTGTCCCAGCTCTTACGGGTGTGTCCCAGTTCTTACTGGTGTGTCCCAGCTCTTACTGGTGTGTCCCAGCTCTTACAGGTGTGTCCCAGCTCTTACTGCTGTGTCCCAGCTCTTACTGCTGTGTCCCAGCTCTTATTGGTGTGTCCCAGCTCTTACTGCTGTGTCCCAGCTCTTACTGGTGTGTCCCAGCTCTTACTGGTGTGTCCCAGCTCTTACTGGTGTGTCCCAGCTCTTACTGGTGTGTCCCAGCTCTTACTGGTGTGTCCCAGCACTTACTGGTGTGTCCCAGCTCTTACTGGTGTGTCCCAGCTCTTACTGTTGTGTCCCAGCTCTTACTGGTGTGTCTTAGCTCTTACTGGTGTGTCCCAGCTCTTACTGGTGTGTCCCAGCTCTTACTGGTGTGTCGTAGCTCTTACTGGTGTGTCACAGCTCTTACTGGTGTGGCCTAGCTCTTACTGGTGAGTCCCAGCTCTTACTAGTGTGTCTTAGCTCTTACTGGTGTGTCTTAGCTCTTACTGGTGTGTCCCAGCTCTTACTGGTGTGTCCCAGCTCTTACTGGTGTGTTCTAGCTCCTTGTGGTGTGTCCCAGCTCTTACTGCTGTGTCTCAGCTCTTACTGGTGTGTCCCAGCTCTTACTGGTGTTTTCCAGCTTTTACTGGTGTGTCCCAGCACTTACTGGTGTGTCCCAGCTCTTACTGGTGTGTCCCAGCTCTTACTGTTGTGTCCTAGTTCTTACTGGTGTGTCCTAACTCTTACTGGTGTGTCCTAGCTCTTACTGGTGTGTCCCAGCTCTTACTGGTGTGTCCCAGCTCTTACTGGTGTGTCTTAGCTCTTGCCGGAGTGACATAGCTCTTACTGGTGTGACCTAGCTCTTACTGGTGAGTCCCAGCTCTTACTGGTGTGTCTTAGCTCTTACTGGTGTGTCTTAGCTCTTACTGGTGTGTCCCATCTCCTACTGGTGTGTTCCAACTCTGACTGGTGTGTCCCAACTCTTACTGGTTTGTGCCAACTCTTACTGGTGTTTCCCAGCCCTTACTGGTGTGTCCCAACTCTTAATGGTGTGTCCCAGCTCTTACTGGTGTGTCCCAGCTCTTACTGGTGTGTCCTAGCAGTTACTGGTGTGTCCTAGCTCTTACTGGTGTGTCCCAGATCTTACTGGTGTGTCCCAGCTCTTACTGGTGTGTCTTAGCTCTTACTGGTGTGTCATAGCTCTTACTGGTGTGACCTAGCTCTTACTGGTGAGTCCCAGCTCTTACTGGTGTGTCTTAGCTCTTACTGGTGTGTCTTAGCTCTTACTGGTGTGTTCTAGCTCCTTGTGGTGTGTCCCAGCTCTTACTGCTGTGTCTCAGCGCTTACTGGTGTGTCCCAGCTCTTACTGGTGTTATCCAGCTTTTACTGGTGTGTCCCAGCACTTACTGGTGTGTCCCAGCTCTTACTGGTGTGTCCCAGCTCTTACTGTTGTGTCCTAGTTCTTACTGGTGTGTCCTAACTCTTACTGGTGTGTCCTAGCTCTTACTGGTGACTCCCAGCTCTTACTGGTGTGTCCCAGCTCTTACTGGTGTGTCTTAGCTCTTGCTGGAGTGTCATAGTTCTTACTGGTGTGACCTAGCTCTTACTGGTGAGTTACAGCTCTTACTGGTGTGTCCCAGCTCTTACGGGTGTGTCCCAGTTCTTACTGGTGTGTCCCAGCTCTTACAGGTGTGTCCCAGCTCTTACTGCTGTGTCCCAGCTCTTACTGCTGTGTCCCAGCTCTTATTGGTGTGTCCCAGCTCTTACTGCTGTGTCCCAGCTCTTACTGGTGTGTCCCAGCTCTTACTGGTGTGTCCCAGCTCTTACTGGTGTGTCGCAGCTCTTACTGGTGTGTCCCAGCTCTTACTGGTGTGTCTCAGCACTTACTGGTGTGTCCCAGCTCTTACTGGTGTGTCCCAGCTCTTACTGTTGTGTCCTAGCTCTTACTGGTGTGTCTTAGCTCTTACTGGTGTGTCCCAGCTCTTACTGGTGTGTCCCAGCTCTTACTGGTGTGTCGTAGCTCTTACTGGTGTGTCACAGCTCTTACTGGTGTGGCCTAGCTCTTACTGGTGAGTCCCAGCTCTTACTAGTGTGTCTTAGCTCTTACTGGTGTGTCTTAGCTCTTACTGGTGTGTCGTAGCTCCTACTGGTGTGTCCCATCTCTTACTGGTGTGTCCCAACTCTGACTGGTGTGTCCCAACTCTTACTGGTTTGTGCCAACTTTTACTGGTGTGTCCCAGCTCTTACTGCTGTGTCCCAGCTCTTACTGGTGTGTCCCAGCTCTTACTGCTGTGTCCCAGCTCTTACTGGTGTGTCCCAGCTCTTACTGGTGTGTCCCAGCTCTTACTGGTGTGTCCCAGCTCTTACTGGTGTGTCCCAGCTCTTACTGGTGTGTCCCAGCACTTACTGGTGTGTCCCAGCTCTTACTGGTGTGTCCCTGCTCTTACTGTTGTGTCCTAGCTCTTACTGGTGTGTCTTAGCTCTTACTGGTGTGTCCCAGCTCTTACTGGTGTGTCCCAGCTCTTACTGGTGTGTCGTAGCTCTTACTGGTGTGTCACAGCTCTTACTGGTGTGGCCTAGCTCTTACTGGTGAGTCCCAGCTCTTACTAGTGTGTCTTAGCTCTTACTGGTGTGTCTTAGCTCTTACTGGTGTGTCCCAGCTCTTACTGGTGTGTCCCAGCTCTTACTGGTGTGTTCTAGCTCCTTGTGGTGTGTCCCAGCTCTTACTGCTGTGTCTCAGCGCTTACTGGTGTGTCCCAGCTCTTACTGGTGTTATCCAGCTTTTACTGGTGTGTCCCAGCACTTACTGGTGTGTCCCAGCTCTTACTGTTGTGTCCTAGTTCTTACTGGTGTGTCCTAGTTCTTACTGGTGTGTCCTAACTCTTACTGGTGTGTCCTACCTCTTACTGGTGAATCCCAGCTCTTACTGGTGTGTCCCAGCTCTTACTGGTGTGTCTTAGCTCTTGCTGGAGTGTCATAGCTCTTACTGGTGTGACCTAGCTCTTACTGGTGAGTTACAGCTCTTACTGGTGTGTCCCAGCTCTTACGGGTGTGTCCCAGTTCTTACTGGTGTGTCCCAGCTCTTACAGGTGTGTCCCAGCTCTTACTGCTGTGTCCCAGCTCTTACTGCTGTGTCCCAGCTCTTATTGGTGTGTCCCAGCTCTTACTGCTGTGTCCCAGCTCTTACTGGTGTGTCCCAGCTCTTACTGGTGTGTCCCAGCTCTTACTGGTGTGTCGCAGCTCTTACTGGTGTGTCCCAGCTCTTACTGGTGTGTCTCAGCACTTACTGGTGTGTCCCAGCTCTTACTGGTGTGTCCCAGCTCTTACTGTTGTGTCCTAGCTCTTACTGGTGTGTCTTAGCTCTTACTGGTGTGTCCCAGCTCTTACTGGTGTGTCCCAGCTCTTACTGGTGAGTCCCAGCTCTTACTAGTGTGTCTTAGCTCTTACTGGTGTGTCTTAGCTCTTACTGGTGTGTCGTAGCTCCTACTGGTGTGTCCCATCTCTTACTGGTGTGTCCCAACTCTGACTGGTGTGTCCCAACTCTTACTGGTTTGTGCCAACTCTTACTGGTGTGTCCCAGCTCTTACTGGTGTGTCCCAGCTCTTACGGGTGTGTCCCAGTTCTTACTGGTGTGTCCCAGCTCTTACTGGTGTGTCCCAGCTCTTACAGGTGTGTCCCAGCTCTTACTGCTGTGTCCCAGCTCTTACTGCTGTGTCCCAGCTCTTATTGGTGTGTCCCAGCTCTTACTGCTGTGTCCCAGCTCTTACTGGTGTGTCCCAGCTCTTACTGGTGTGTCCCAGCTCTTACTGGTGTGTCCCAGCTCTTACTGGTGTGTCCCAGCTCTTACTGGTGTGTCCCAGCACTTACTGGTGTGTCCCAGCTCTTACTGGTGTGTCCCAGCTCTTACTGTTGTGTCCCAGCTCTTACTGGTGTGTCTTAGCTCTTACTGGTGTGTCCCAGCTCTTACTGGTGTGTCCCAGCTCTTACTGGTGTGTCGTAGCTCTTACTGGTGTGTCACAGCTCTTACTGGTGTGGCCTAGCTCTTACTGGTGAGTCCCAGCTCTTACTAGTGTGTCTTAGCTCTTACTGGTGTGTCTTAGCTCTTACTGGTGTGTCCCAGCTCTTACTGGTGTGTCCCAGCTCTTACTGGTGTGTTCTAGCTCCTTGTGGTGTGTCCCAGCTCTTACTGCTGTGTCTCAGCTCTTACTGGTGTGTCCCAGCTCTTACTGGTGTTTTCCAGCTTTTACTGGTGTGTCCCAGCACTTACTGGTGTGTCCCAGCTCTTACTGGTGTGTCCCAGCTCTTACTGTTGTGTCCTAGTTCTTACTGGTGTGTCCTAACTCTTACTGGTGTGTCCTAGCTCTTACTGGTGTGTCCCAGCTCTTACTGGTGTGTCCCAGCTCTTACTGGTGTGTCTTAGCTCTTGCCGGAGTGACATAGCTCTTACTGGTGTGACCTAGCTCTTACTGGTGAGTCCCAGCTCTTACTGGTGTGTCTTAGCTCTTACTGGTGTGTCTTAGCTCTTACTGGTGTGTCCCATCTCCTACTGGTGTGTTCCAACTCTGACTGGTGTGTCCCAACTCTTACTGGTTTGTGCCAACTCTTACTGGTGTTTCCCAGCCCTTACTGGTGTGTCCCAACTCTTAATGGTGTGTCCCAGCTCTTACTGGTGTGTCCCAGCTCTTACTGGTGTGTCTTAGCTCTTACTGGTGTGTCATAGCTCTTACTGGTGTGACCTAGCTCTTACTGGTGAGTCCCAGCTCTTACTGGTGTGTCTTAGCTCTTACTGGTGTGTCTTAGCTCTTACTGGTGTGCTCTAGCTCCTTGTGGTGTGTCCCAGCTCTTACTGCTGTGTCTCAGCGCTTACTGGTGTGTCCCAGCTCTTACTGGTGTTATCCAGCTTTTACTGGTGTGTCCCAGCACTTACTGGTGTGTCCCAGCTCTTACTGGTGTGTCCCAGCTCTTACTGTTGTGTCCTAGTTCTTACTGGTGTGTCCTAACTCTTACTGGTGTGTCCTAGCTCTTACTGGTGAATCCCAGCTCTTACTGGTGTGTCCCAGCTCTTACTGGTGTGTCTTAGCTCTTGCTGGAGTGTCATAGCTCTTACTGGTGTGACCTAGCTCTTACTGGTGAGTTACAGCTCTTACTGGTGTGTCCCAGCTCTTACGGGTGTGTCCCAGTTCTTACTGGTGTGTCCCAGCTCTTACAGGTGTGTCCCAGCTCTTACTGCTGTGTCCCAGCTCTTACTGCTGTGTCCCAGCTCTTATTGGTGTGTCCCAGCTCTTACTGCTGTGTCCCAGCTCTTACTGGTGTGTCCCAGCTCTTACTGGTGTGTCCCAGCTCTTACTGGTGTGTCGCAGCTCTTACTGGTGTGTCCCAGCTCTTACTGGTGTGTCTCAGCACTTACTGGTGTGTCCCAGCTCTTACTGGTGTGTCCCAGCTCTTACTGTTGTGTCCTAGCTCTTACTGGTGTGTCTTAGCTCTTACTGGTGTGTCCCAGCTCTTACTGGTGTGTCCCAGCTCTTACTGGTGTGTCATAGCTCTTACTGGTGTGTCACAGCTCTTACTGGTGTGGCCTAGCTCTTACTGGTGAGTCCCAGCTCTTACTAATGTGTCTTAGCTCTTACTGGTGTGTCTTAGCTCTTACTGGTGTGTCGTAGCTCCTACTGGTGTGTCCCATCTCTTACTGGTGTGTCCCAACTCTGACTGGTGTGTCCCAACTCTTACTGGTTTGTGCCAACTCTCACTGGTGTGTCCCAGCTCTTACTGGTGTGTCCCAGCTCTTACGGGTGTGTCCCAGTTCTTACTGGTGTGTCCCAGCTCTTACTGGTGTGTCCCAGCTCTTACAGGTGTGTCCCAGCTCTTACTGCTGTGTCCCAGCTCTTACTGCTGTGTCCCAGCTCTTATTGGTGTGTCCCAGCTCTTACTGCTGTGTCCCAGCTCTTACTGGTGTGTCCCAGCTCTTACTGGTGTGTCCCAGCTCTTACTGGTGTGTCCCAGCTCTTACTGGTGTGTCCCAGCTCTTACTGGTGTGTCCCAGCACTTACTGGTGTGTCCCAGCTCTTACTGGTGTGTCCCAGCTCTTACTGTTGTGTCCCAGCTCTTACTGGTGTGTCTTAGCTCTTACTGGTGTGTCCCAGCTCTTACTGGTGTGTCCCAGCTCTTACTGGTGTGTCGTAGCTCTTACTGGTGTGTCACAGCTCTTACTGGTGTGGCCTAGCTCTTACTGGTGAGTCCCAGCTCTTACTAGTGTGTCTTAGCTCTTACTGGTGTGTCTTAGCTCTTACTGGTGTGTCCCAGCTCTTACTGGTGTGTCCCAGCTCTTACTGGTGTGTTCTAGCTCCTTGTGGTGTGTCCCAGCTCTTACTGCTGTGTCTCAGCTCTTACTGGTGTGTCCCAGCTCTTACTGGTGTTTTCCAGCTTTTACTGGTGTGTCCCAGCACTTACTGGTGTGTCCCAGCTCTTACTGGTGTGTCCCAGCTCTTACTGTTGTGTCCTAGTTCTTACTGGTGTGTCCTAACTCTTACTGGTGTGTCCTAGCTCTTACTGGTGTGTCCCAGCTCTTACTGGTGTGTCCCAGCTCTTACTGGTGTGTCTTAGCTCTTGCCGGAGTGACATAGCTCTTACTGGTGTGACCTAGCTCTTACTGGTGAGTCCCAGCTCTAACTGGTGTGTCTTAGCTCTTACTGGTGTGTCTTAGCTCTTACTGGTGTGTCCCATCTCCTACTGGTGTGTTCCAACTCTGACTGGTGTGTCCCAACTCTTACTGGTTTGTGCCAACTCTTACTGGTGTTTCCCAGCCCTTACTGGTGTGTCCCAACTCTTAATGGTGTGTCCCAGCTCTTACTGGTGTGTCCCAGCTCTTACTGGTGTGTCCTAGCAGTTACTGGTGTGTCCTAGCTCTTACTGGTGTGTCCCAGATCTTACTGGTGTGCCCCAGCTCTTACTGGTGTGTCCCAGCTCTTACTGGTGTGTCCCAGCACTTACTGGTGTGTCCCAGCTCTTACTGGTGTGTCCCAGCTCTTACTGTTGTGTCCCAGCTCTTACTGGTGTGTCTTAGCTCTTACTGGTGTGTCCCAGCTCTTACTGGTGTGTCGAAGCTCTTCCTGGTGAGTCCCAGCTCTTACTAGTGTGTCTTAGCTCTTACTGGTGTGTCTTAGCTCTTACTGGTGTGTCGTAGCTCCTACTGGTGTGTCCCATCTCTTACTGGTGTGTCCCAACTCTGAATGGTGTGTCCCAACTCTTACTGGCTTGTGCCAACTCTTACTGGTGTGTCCCAGCTCTTACTGGTGTGTCCCAGCTCTTACGGGTGTGTCCCAGTTCTTACTGGTGTGTCCCAGCTCTTACTGGTGTGTCCCAGCTCTTACAGGTGTGTCCCAGCTCTTACTGCTGTGTCCCAGCTCTTACTGCTGTGCCCCAGCTCTTATTGGTGTGTCCCAGCTCTTACTGCTGTGTCCCAGCTCTTACTGGTGTGTCCCAGCTCATACTGGTGTGTCCCAGCTCTTACTGGTGTGTCCCAGCTCTTACTGGTGTGTCCCAGCACTTACTGGTGTGTCCCAGCTCTTACTGGTGTGTCCCAGCTCTTACTGTTGTGTCCCAGCTCTTACTGGTGTGTCCCAGCTCTTACTGGTGTGTTCTAGCTCCTTGTGGTGTGTCCCAGCTCTTACTGCTGTGTCTCAGCTCTTACTGGTGTGTCCCAGCTCTTACTGGTGTTTTCCAGCTTTTACTGGTGTGTCCCAGCACTTACTGGTGTGTCCCAGCTCTTACTGGTGTGTCCCAGCTCTTACTGTTGTGTCCTAGTTCTTACTGGTGTGTCCTAACTCTTACTGGTGTGTCCTAGCTCTTACTGGTGTGTCCCAGCTCTTACTGGTGTGTCCCAGCTCTTACTGGTGTGTCTTAGCTCTTGCCGGAGTGACATAGCTCTTACTGGTGTGACCTAGCTCTTACTGGTGAGTCCCAGCTCTTACTGGTGTGTCTTAGCTCTTACTGGTGTGTCTTAGCTCTTACTGGTGTGTCCCATCTCCTACTGGTGTGTTCCAACTCTGACTGGTGTGTCCCAACTCTTACTGGTTTGTGCCAACTCTTACTGGTGTTTCCCAGCCCTTACTGGTGTGTCCCAACTCTTAATGGTGTGTCCCAGCTCTTACTGGTGTGTCCCAGCTCTTACTGGTGTGTCCTAGCAGTTACTGGTGTGTCCTAGCTCTTACTGGTGTGTCCCAGATCTTACTGGTGTGTCCCAGCTCTTACTGGTGTGTCTTAGCTCTTACTGGTGTGTCATAGCTCTTACTGGTGTGACCTAGCTCTTACTGGTGAGTCCCAGCTCTTACTGGTGTGTCTTAGCTCTTACTGGTGTGTCTTAGCTCTTACTGGTGTGTTCTAGCTCCTTGTGGTGTGTCCCAGCTCTTACTGCTGTGTCTCAGCGCTTACTGGTGTGTCCCAGCTCTTACTGGTGTTATCCAGCTTTTACTGGTGTGTCCCAGCACTTACTGGTGTGTCCCAGCTCTTACTGGTGTGTCCCAGCTCTTACTGTTGTGTCCTAGTTCTTACTGGTGTGTCCTAACTCTTACTGGTGTGTCCTAGCTCTTACTGGTGACTCCCAGCTCTTACTGGTGTGTCCCAGCTCTTACTGGTGTGTCTTAGCTCTTGCTGGAGTGTCATAGTTCTTACTGGTGTGACCTAGCTCTTACTGGTGAGTTACAGCTCTTACTGGTGTGTCCCAGCTCTTACGGGTGTGTCCCAGTTCTTACTGGTGTGTCCCAGCTCTTACAGGTGTGTCCCAGCTCTTACTGCTGTGTCCCAGCTCTTACTGCTGTGTCCCAGCTCTTATTGGTGTGTCCCAGCTCTTACTGCTGTGTCCCAGCTCTTACTGGTGTGTCCCAGCTCTTACTGGTGTGTCCCAGCTCTTACTGGTGTGTCGCAGCTCTTACTGGTGTGTCCCAGCTCTTACTGGTGTGTCTCAGCACTTACTGGTGTGTCCCAGCTCTTACTGGTGTGTCCCAGCTCTTACTGTTGTGTCCTAGCTCTTACTGGTGTGTCTTAGCTCTTACTGGTGTGTCCCAGCTCTTACTGGTGTGTCCCAGCTCTTACTGGTGTGTCGTAGCTCTTACTGGTGTGTCACAGCTCTTACTGGTGTGGCCTAGCTCTTACTGGTGAGTCCCAGCTCTTACTAGTGTGTCTTAGCTCTTACTGGTGTGTCTTAGCTCTTACTGGTGTGTCGTAGCTCCTACTGGTGTGTCCCATCTCTTACTGGTGTGTCCCAACTCTGACTGGTGTGTCCCAACTCTTACTGGTTTGTGCCAACTTTTACTGGTGTGTCCCAGCTCTTACTGCTGTGTCCCAGCTCTTACTGGTGTGTCCCAGCTCTTACTGCTGTGTCCCAGCTCTTACTGGTGTGTCCCAGCTCTTACTGGTGTGTCCCAGCTCTTACTGGTGTGTCCCAGCTCTTACTGGTGTGTCCCAGCTCTTACTGGTGTGTCCCAGCACTTACTGGTGTGTCCCAGCTCTTACTGGTGTGTCCCTGCTCTTACTGTTGTGTCCTAGCTCTTACTGGTGTGTCTTAGCTCTTACTGGTGTGTCCCAGCTCTTACTGGTGTGTCCCAGCTCTTACTGGTGTGTCGTAGCTCTTACTGGTGTGTCACAGCTCTTACTGGTGTGGCCTAGCTCTTACTGGTGAGTCCCAGCTCTTACTAGTGTGTCTTAGCTCTTACTGGTGTGTCTTAGCTCTTACTGGTGTGTCCCAGCTCTTACTGGTGTGTCCCAGCTCTTACTGGTGTGTTCTAGCTCCTTGTGGTGTGTCCCAGCTCTTACTGCTGTGTCTCAGCGCTTACTGGTGTGTCCCAGCTCTTACTGGTGTTATCCAGCTTTTACTGGTGTGTCCCAGCACTTACTGGTGTGTCCCAGCTCTTACTGTTGTGTCCTAGTTCTTACTGGTGTGTCCTAGTTCTTACTGGTGTGTCCTAACTCTTACTGGTGTGTCCTACCTCTTACTGGTGAATCCCAGCTCTTACTGGTGTGTCCCAGCTCTTACTGGTGTGTCTTAGCTCTTGCTGGAGTGTCATAGCTCTTACTGGTGTGACCTAGCTCTTACTGGTGAGTTACAGCTCTTACTGGTGTGTCCCAGCTCTTACGGGTGTGTCCCAGTTCTTACTGGTGTGTCCCAGCTCTTACAGGTGTGTCCCAGCTCTTACTGCTGTGTCCCAGCTCTTACTGCTGTGTCCCAGCTCTTATTGGTGTGTCCCAGCTCTTACTGCTGTGTCCCAGCTCTTACTGGTGTGTCCCAGCTCTTACTGGTGTGTCCCAGCTCTTACTGGTGTGTCGCAGCTCTTACTGGTGTGTCCCAGCTCTTACTGGTGTGTCTCAGCACTTACTGGTGTGTCCCAGCTCTTACTGGTGTGTCCCAGCTCTTACTGTTGTGTCCTAGCTCTTACTGGTGTGTCTTAGCTCTTACTGGTGTGTCCCAGCTCTTACTGGTTTGTCCCAGCTCTTACTGGTGAGTCCCAGCTCTTACTAGTGTGTCTTAGCTCTTACTGGTGTGTCTTAGCTCTTACTGGTGTGTCGTAGCTCCTACTGGTGTGTCCCATCTCTTACTGGTGTGTCCCAACTCTGACTGGTGTGTCCCAACTCTTACTGGTTTGTGCCAACTCTTACTGGTGTGTCCCAGCTCTTACTGGTGTGTCCCAGCTCTTACGGGTGTGTCCCAGTTCTTACTGGTGTGTCCCAGCTCTTACTGGTGTGTCCCAGCTCTTACAGGTGTGTCCCAGCTCTTACTGCTGTGTCCCAGCTCTTACTGCTGTGTCCCAGCTCTTATTGGTGTGTCCCAGCTCTTACTGCTGTGTCCCAGCTCTTACTGGTGTGTCCCAGCTCTTACTGGTGTGTCCCAGCTCTTACTGGTGTGTCCCAGCTCTTACTGGTGTGTCCCAGCTCTTACTGGTGTGTCCCAGCACTTACTGGTGTGTCCCAGCTCTTACTGGTGTGTCCCAGCTCTTACTGTTGTGTCCCAGCTCTTACTGGTGTGTCTTAGCTCTTACTGGTGTGTCCCAGCTCTTACTGGTGTGTCCCAGCTCTTACTGGTGTGTCGTAGCTCTTACTGGTGTGTCACAGCTCTTACTGGTGTGGCCTAGCTCTTACTGGTGAGTCCCAGCTCTTACTAGTGTGTCTTAGCTCTTACTGGTGTGTCTTAGCTCTTACTGGTGTGTCCCAGCTCTTACTGGTGTGTCCCAGCTCTTACTGGTGTGTTCTAGCTCCTTGTGGTGTGTCCCAGCTCTTACTGCTGTGTCTCAGCTCTTACTGGTGTGTCCCAGCTCTTACTGGTGTTTTCCAGCTTTTACTGGTGTGTCCCAGCACTTACTGGTGTGTCCCAGCTCTTACTGGTGTGTCCCAGCTCTTACTGTTGTGTCCTAGTTCTTACTGGTGTGTCCTAACTCTTACTGGTGTGTCCTAGCTCTTACTGGTGTGTCCCAGCTCTTACTGGTGTGTCCCAGCTCTTACTGGTGTGTCTTAGCTCTTGCCGGAGTGACATAGCTCTTACTGGTGTGACCTAGCTCTTACTGGTGAGTCCCAGCTCTTACTGGTGTGTCTTAGCTCTTACTGGTGTGTCTTAGCTCTTACTGGTGTGTCCCATCTCCTACTGGTGTGTTCCAACTCTGACTGGTGTGTCCCAACTCTTACTGGTTTGTGCCAACTCTTACTGGTGTTTCCCAGCCCTTACTGGTGTGTCCCAACTCTTAATGGTGTGTCCCAGCTCTTACTGGTGTGTCCCAGCTCTTACTGGTGTGTCTTAGCTCTTACTGGTGTGTCATAGCTCTTACTGGTGTGACCTAGCTCTTACTGGTGAGTCCCAGCTCTTACTGGTGTGTCTTAGCTCTTACTGGTGTGTCTTAGCTCTTACTGGTGTGCTCTAGCTCCTTGTGGTGTGTCCCAGCTCTTACTGCTGTGTCTCAGCGCTTACTGGTGTGTCCCAGCTCTTACTGGTGTTATCCAGCTTTTACTGGTGTGTCCCAGCACTTACTGGTGTGTCCCAGCTCTTACTGGTGTGTCCCAGCTCTTACTGTTGTGTCCTAGTTCTTACTGGTGTGTCCTAACTCTTACTGGTGTGTCCTAGCTCTTACTGGTGAATCCCAGCTCTTACTGGTGTGTCCCAGCTCTTACTGGTGTGTCTTAGCTCTTGCTGGAGTGTCATAGCTCTTACTGGTGTGACCTAGCTCTTACTGGTGAGTTACAGCTCTTACTGGTGTGTCCCAGCTCTTACGGGTGTGTCCCAGTTCTTACTGGTGTGTCCCAGCTCTTACAGGTGTGTCCCAGCTCTTACTGCTGTGTCCCAGCTCTTACTGCTGTGTCCCAGCTCTTATTGGTGTGTCCCAGCTCTTACTGCTGTGTCCCAGCTCTTACTGGTGTGTCCCAGCTCTTACTGGTGTGTCCCAGCTCTTACTGGTGTGTCGCAGCTCTTACTGGTGTGTCCCAGCTCTTACTGGTGTGTCTCAGCACTTACTGGTGTGTCCCAGCTCTTACTGGTGTGTCCCAGCTCTTACTGTTGTGTCCTAGCTCTTACTGGTGTGTCGTAGCTCCTACTGGTGTGTCCCATCTCTTACTGGTGTGTCCCAACTCTGACTGGTGTGTCCCAACTCTTACTGGTTTGTGCCAACTCTTACTGGTGTGTCCCAGCTCTTACTGGTGTGTCCCAGCTCTTACGGGTGTGTCCCAGTTCTTACTGGTGTGTCCCAGCTCTTACTGGTGTGTCCCAGCTCTTACAGGTGTGTCCCAGCTCTTACTGCTGTGTCCCAGCTCTTACTGCTGTGTCCCAGCTCTTATTGGTGTGTCCCAGCTCTTACTGCTGTGTCCCAGCTCTTACTGGTGTGTCCCAGCTCTTACTGGTGTGTCCCAGCTCTTACTGGTGTGTCCCAGCTCTTACTGGTGTGTCCCAGCTCTTACTGGTGTGTCCCAGCACTTACTGGTGTGTCCCAGCTCTTACTGGTGTGTCCCAGCTCTTACTGTTGTGTCCCAGCTCTTACTGGTGTGTCTTAGCTCTTACTGGTGTGTCCCAGCTCTTACTGGTGTGTCCCAGCTCTTACTGGTGTGTCGTAGCTCTTACTGGTGTGTCACAGCTCTTACTGGTGTGGCCTAGCTCTTACTGGTGAGTCCCAGCTCTTACTAGTGTGTCTTAGCTCTTACTGGTGTGTCTTAGCTCTTACTGGTGTGTCCCAGCTCTTACTGGTGTGTCCCAGCTCTTACTGGTGTGTTCTAGCTCCTTGTGGTGTGTCCCAGCTCTTACTGCTGTGTCTCAGCTCTTACTGGTGTGTCCCAGCTCTTACTGGTGTTTTCCAGCTTTTACTGGTGTGTCCCAGCACTTACTGGTGTGTCCCAGCTCTTACTGGTGTGTCCCAGCTCTTACTGTTGTGTCCTAGTTCTTACTGGTGTGTCCTAACTCTTACTGGTGTGTCCTAGCTCTTACTGGTGTGTCCCAGCTCTTACTGGTGTGTCCCAGCTCTTACTGGTGTGTCTTAGCTCTTGCCGGAGTGACATAGCTCTTACTGGTGTGACCTAGCTCTTACTGGTGAGTCCCAGCTCTTACTGGTGTGTCTTAGCTCTTACTGGTGTGTCTTAGCTCTTACTGGTGTGTCCCATCTCCTACTGGTGTGTTCCAACTCTGACTGGTGTGTCCCAACTCTTACTGGTTTGTGCCAACTCTTACTGGTGTTTCCCAGCCCTTACTGGTGTGTCCCAACTCTTAATGGTGTGTCCCAGCTCTTACTGGTGTGTCCCAGCTCTTACTGGTGTGTCTTAGCTCTTACTGGTGTGTCATAGCTCTTACTGGTGTGACCTAGCTCTTACTGGTGAGTCCCAGCTCTTACTGGTGTGTCTTAGCTCTTACTGGTGTGTCTTAGCTCTTACTGGTGTGCTCTAGCTCCTTGTGGTGTGTCCCAGCTCTTACTGCTGTGTCTCAGCGCTTACTGGTGTGTCCCAGCTCTTACTGGTGTTATCCAGCTTTTACTGGTGTGTCCCAGCACTTACTGGTGTGTCCCAGCTCTTACTGGTGTGTCCCAGCTCTTACTGTTGTGTCCTAGTTCTTACTGGTGTGTCCTAACTCTTACTGGTGTGTCCTAGCTCTTACTGGTGAATCCCAGCTCTTACTGGTGTGTCCCAGCTCTTACTGGTGTGTCTTAGCTCTTGCTGGAGTGTCATAGCTCTTACTGGTGTGACCTAGCTCTTACTGGTGAGTTACAGCTCTTACTGGTGTGTCCCAGCTCTTACGGGTGTGTCCCAGTTCTTACTGGTGTGTCCCAGCTCTTACAGGTGTGTCCCAGCTCTTACTGCTGTGTCCCAGCTCTTACTGCTGTGTCCCAGCTCTTATTGGTGTGTCCCAGCTCTTACTGCTGTGTCCCAGCTCTTACTGGTGTGTCCCAGCTCTTACTGGTGTGTCCCAGCTCTTACTGGTGTGTCGCAGCTCTTACTGGTGTGTCCCAGCTCTTACTGGTGTGTCTCAGCACTTACTGGTGTGTCCCAGCTCTTACTGGTGTGTCCCAGCTCTTACTGTTGTGTCCTAGCTCTTACTGGTGTGTCTTAGCTCTTACTGGTGTGTCCCAGCTCTTACTGGTGTGTCCCAGCTCTTACTGGTGTGTCATAGCTCTTACTGGTGTGTCACAGCTCTTACTGGTGTGGCCTAGCTCTTACTGGTGAGTCCCAGCTCTTACTAATGTGTCTTAGCTCTTACTGGTGTGTCTTAGCTCTTACTGGTGTGTCGTAGCTCCTACTGGTGTGTCCCATCTCTTACTGGTGTGTCCCAACTCTGACTGGTGTGTCCCAACTCTTACTGGTTTGTGCCAACTCTTACTGGTGTGTCCCAGCTCTTACTGGTGTGTCCCAGCTCTTACGGGTGTGTCCCAGTTCTTACTGGTGTGTCCCAGCTCTTACTGGTGTGTCCCAGCTCTTACAGGTGTGTCCCAGCTCTTACTGCTGTGTCCCAGCTCTTACTGCTGTGTCCCAGCTCTTATTGGTGTGTCCCAGCTCTTACTGCTGTGTCCCAGCTCTTACTGGTGTGTCCCAGCTCTTACTGGTGTGTCCCAGCTCTTACTGGTGTGTCCCAGCTCTTACTGGTGTGTCCCAGCTCTTACTGGTGTGTCCCAGCACTTACTGGTGTGTCCCAGCTCTTACTGGTGTGTCCCAGCTCTTACTGTTGTGTCCCAGCTCTTACTGGTGTGTCTTAGCTCTTACTGGTGTGTCCCAGCTCTTACTGGTGTGTCCCAGCTCTTACTGGTGTGTCGTAGCTCTTACTGGTGTGTCACAGCTCTTACTGGTGTGGCCTAGCTCTTACTGGTGAGTCCCAGCTCTTACTAGTGTGTCTTAGCTCTTACTGGTGTGTCTTAGCTCTTACTGGTGTGTCCCAGCTCTTACTGGTGTGTCCCAGCTCTTACTGGTGTGTTCTAGCTCCTTGTGGTGTGTCCCAGCTCTTACTGCTGTGTCTCAGCTCTTACTGGTGTGTCCCAGCTCTTACTGGTGTTTTCCAGCTTTTACTGGTGTGTCCCAGCACTTACTGGTGTGTCCCAGCTCTTACTGGTGTGTCCCAGCTCTTACTGTTGTGTCCTAGTTCTTACTGGTGTGTCCTAACTCTTACTGGTGTGTCCTAGCTCTTACTGGTGTGTCCCAGCTCTTACTGGTGTGTCCCAGCTCTTACTGGTGTGTCTTAGCTCTTGCCGGAGTGACATAGCTCTTACTGGTGTGACCTAGCTCTTACTGGTGAGTCCCAGCTCTAACTGGTGTGTCTTAGCTCTTACTGGTGTGTCTTAGCTCTTACTGGTGTGTCCCATCTCCTACTGGTGTGTTCCAACTCTGACTGGTGTGTCCCAACTCTTACTGGTTTGTGCCAACTCTTACTGGTGTTTCCCAGCCCTTACTGGTGTGTCCCAACTCTTAATGGTGTGTCCCAGCTCTTACTGGTGTGTCCCAGCTCTTACTGGTGTGTCCTAGCAGTTACTGGTGTGTCCTAGCTCTTACTGGTGTGTCCCAGATCTTACTGGTGTGCCCCAGCTCTTACTGGTGTGTCCCAGCTCTTACTGGTGTGTCCCAGCACTTACTGGTGTGTCCCAGCTCTTACTGGTGTGTCCCAGCTCTTACTGTTGTGTCCCAGCTCTTACTGGTGTGTCTTAGCTCTTACTGGTGTGTCCCAGCTCTTACTGGTGTGTCGAAGCTCTTCCTGGTGAGTCCCAGCTCTTACTAGTGTGTCTTAGCTCTTACTGGTGTGTCTTAGCTCTTACTGGTGTGTCGCAGCTCCTACTGGTGTGTCCCATCTCTTACTGGTGTGTCCCAACTCTGAATGGTGTGTCCCAACTCTTACTGGCTTGTGCCAACTCTTACTGGTGTGTCCCAGCTCTTACTGGTGTGTCCCAGCTCTTACGGGTGTGTCCCAGTTCTTACTGGTGTGTCCCAGCTCTTACTGGTGTGTCCCAGCTCTTACAGGTGTGTCCCAGCTCTTACTGCTGTGTCCCAGCTCTTACTGCTGTGCCCCAGCTCTTATTGGTGTGTCCCAGCTCTTACTGCTGTGTCCCAGCTCTTACTGGTGTGTCCCAGCTCATACTGGTGTGTCCCAGCTCTTACTGGTGTGTCCCAGCTCTTACTGGTGTGTCCCAGCACTTACTGGTGTGTCCCAGCTCTTACTGGTGTGTCCCAGCTCTTACTGTTGTGTCCCAGCTCTTACTGGTGTGTCCCAGCACTTACTGGTGTGTCCCAGCTCTTACTGGTGTGTCTTAGCTCTTGCTGGAGTGTCATAGCTCTTACTGGTGTGTCTTAGCTCTTTCTGGTGTGTCTTAGCTCTTACTGGTGTGTCCCATCTCCTGCTGGTGTGTCCCAACTCTGACTGGTGTGTCCCAACTCTTACTGGTTTGTGCCAACTCTTACTGGTGTGTCCCAGCTCTTACTGGTGTGCCCCAACTCTTACTGGTGTGTCCCAGCTCTTACTGGTGTGTCCCAGCTCTTACTGGTGTGTCCTAGCTGTTACTGGTGTGTCCTAGCTCTTACTGGTGTGTCCCAGATCTTACTGGTGTGTCCCAGCTCTTACTGGTGTGTCCCAGCTCTTACTGGTGTGTCCCAGCTCTTACAGGTGTGTCCCAGCTCTTACTGCTGTGTTCCAGCTCTTACTGCTGTGTCCCAGCTCTTATTGGTGTGTCCCAGCTCTTACTGCTGTGTCCCAGCTCTTACTAGTGTGTCCCAGCTCTTACTGGTGTGTCCCAGCTCTAACTGGTGTGTCGTAGCTCTTACTGGTGTGTCACAGCTCTTACTGGTGTGGCCTAGCTCTTACTGGTGAGTCCCAGCTCTTACTAGTGTGTCTTAGCTCTTACTGGTGTGTCTTAGCTCTTAGTGGTGTGTCCCAGCTCTTACTGGTGTGTCCCAGCTCTTACTGGTGTGTTCTAGCTCCTTGTGGTGTGTCCCAGCTCTTACTGCTGTGTCTCAGCTCTTACTGGTGTGTCCCAGCTCTTACTGGTGTTTTCCAGCTTTTACTGGTGTGTCCCAGCACTTACTGGTGTGTCCCAGCTCTTACTGGTGTGTCCCAGCTCTTACTGTTGTGTCCTAGTTCTTACTGGTGTGTCCTAACTCTTACTGGTGTGTCCTAGCTCTTACTGATGTGTCCCAGCTCTTACTGGTGTGTCCCAGCTCTTACTGGTGTGTCTTAGCTCTTGCCGGAGTGACATAGCTCTTACTGGTGTGACCTAGCTCTTACTGGTGAGTCCCAGCTCTTACTGGTGTGTCTTAGCTCTTACTGGTGTGTCTTAGCTCTTACTGGTGTGTCCCATCTCCTACTGGTGTGTTCCAACTCTGACTGGTGTGTCCCAACTCTTACTGGTTTGTGCCAACTCTTACTGGTGTTTCCCAGCCCTTACTGGTGTGTCCCAACTCTTAATGGTGTGTCCCAGCTCTTACTGGTGTGTCCCAGCTCTTACTGGTGTGTCTTAGCTCTTACTGGTGTGTCATAGCTCTTACTGGTGTGACCTAGCTCTTACTGGTGAGTCCCAGCTCTTACTGGTGTGTCTTAGCTCTTACTGGTGTGTCTTAGCTCTTACTGGTGTGCTCTAGCTCATTGTGGTGTGTCCCAGCTCTTACTGCTGTGTCTCAGCGCTTACTGGTGTGTCCCAGCTCTTACTGGTGTTATCCAGCTTTTACTGGTGTGTCCCAGCACTTACTGGTGTGTCCCAGCTCTTACTGGTGTGTCCCAGCTCTTACTGTTGTGTCCTAGTTCTTACTGGTGTGTCCTAACTCTTACTGGTGTGTCCTAGCTCTTACTGGTGAATCCCAGCTCTTACTGGTGTGTCTTAGCTCTTGCTGGAGTGTCATAGCTCTTACTGGTGTGACCTAGCTCTTACTGGTGAGTTACAGCTCTTACTGGGGTGTCCCAGCTCTTACGGGTGTGTCCCAGTTCTTACTGGTGTGTCCCAGCTCTTACAGGTGTGTCCCAGCTCTTACTGCTGTGTCCCAGCTCTTACTGCTGTGTCCCAGCTCTTACTGCTGTGTCCCAGCTCTTACTGGTGTGTCCCAGCTCTTACTGGTGTGTCCCAGCTCTTACTGGTGTGTCGCAGCTCTTACTGGTGTGTCCCAGCTCTTACTGGTGTGTCTCAGCACTTACTGGTGTGTCCCAGCTCTTACAGGTGTGTCCCAGCTCTTACTGTTGTGTCCTAGCTCTTACTGGTGTGTCTTAGCTCTTACTGGTGTGTCCCAGCTCTTACTGGTGTGTCCCAGCTCTTACTGGTGTGTCGTAGCTCTTACTGGTGTGTCACCGCTCTTACTGGTGTGGCCTAGCTCTTACTGGTGAGTCCCAGCTCTTACTAGTGTGTCTTAGCTCTTACTGGTGTGTCTTAGCTCTTACTGGTGTGTCGTAGCTCCTACTGGTGTGTCCCATCTCTTACTGGTGTGTCCCAACTCTTACTGGTGTGTCCCAGCTCTTACTGGTGTGTCCCAGCTCTTACGGGTGTGTCCCAGTTCTTACTGGTGTGTCCCAGCTCTTACTGGTGTGTCCCAGCTCTTACAGGTGTGTCCCAGCTCTTACTGCTGTGTCCCAGCTCTTACTGCTGTGTCCCAGCTCTTATTGGTGTGTCCCAGCTCTTACTGCTGTGTCCCAGCTCTTACTGGTGTGTCCCAGCTCTTACTGGTGTGTCCCAGCTCTTACTGGTGTGTCCCAGCTCTTACTGGTGTGTCCCAGCTCTTACTGGTGTGTCCCAGCACTTACTGGTGTGTCCCAGCTCTTACTGGTGTGTCCCAGCTCTTACTGTTGTGTCCCAGCTCTTACTGGTGTGTCTTAGCTCTTACTGGTGTGTCCCAGCTCTTACTGGTGTGTCCCAGCTCTTACTGGTGTGTCGTAGCTCTTACTGGTGAGTCCCAGCTCTTACTAGTGTGTCTTAGCTCTTACTGGTGTGTCTTAGCTCTTACTGGTGTGTCCCAGCTCTTACTGGTGTGTCCCAGCTCTTACTGGTGTGTTCTAGCTCCTTGTGGTGTGTCCCAGCTCTTACTGCTGTGTCTCAGCTCTTACTGGTGTGTCCCAGCTCTTACTGGTGTTTTCCAGCTTTTACTCGTGTGTCCCAGCACTTACTGGTGTGTCCCAGCTCTTACTGGTGTGTCCCAGCTCTTACTGTTGTGTCCTAGTTCTTACTGGTGTGTCCTAACTCTTACTGGTGTGTCCTAGCTCTTACTGGTGTGTCCCAGCTCTTACTGGTGTGTCCCAGCTCTTACTGGTGTGTCTTAGCTCTTGCCGGAGTGACATAGCTCTTACTGGTGTGACCTAGCTCTTACTGGTGAGTCCCAGCTCTAACTGGTGTGTCTTAGCTCTTACTGGTGTGTCTTAGCTCTTACTGGTGTGTCCCATCTCCTACTGGTGTGTTCCAACTCTGACTGGTGTGTCCCAACTCTTACTGGTTTGTGCCAACTCTTACTGGTGTTTCCCAGCCCTTACTGGTGTGTCCCAACTCTTAATGGTGTGTCCCAGCTCTTACTGGTGTGTCCCAGCTCTTACTGGTGTGTCCTAGCAGTTACTGGTGTGTCCTAGCTCTTACTGGTGTGTCCCAGATCTTACTGGTGTGTCCCAGCTCTTACTGGTGTGTCTTAGCTCTTACTGGTGTGTCATAGCTCTTACTGGTGTGACCTAACTCTTACTGGTGAGTCCCAGCTCTTACTGGTGTGTCTTAGCTCCTACTGGTGTGTCTTAGCTCTTACTGGTGTGTTCTAGCTCCTTGTGGTGTGTCCCAGCTCTTACTGCTGTGTCTCAGCGCTTACTGGTGTGTCCCAGCTCTTACTGGTGTTATCCAGCTTTTACTGGTGTGTCCCAGCACTTACTGGTGTGTCCCAGCTCTTACTGGTGTGTCCCAGCTCTTACTGTTGTGTCCTAGTTCTTACTGGTGTGTCCTAACTCTTACTGGTGTGTCCTAGCTCTTACTGGTGAATCCCAGCTCTTACTGGTGTGTCCCAGCTCTTACTGGTGTGTCTTAGCTCTTGCTGGAGTGTCATAGCTCTTACTGGTGTGACCTAGCTCTTACTGGTGAGTTACAGCTCTTACTGGTGTGTCCCAGCTCTTACGGGTGTGTCCCAGTTCTTACTGGTGTGTCCCAGCTCTTACAGGTGTGTCCCAGCTCTTACTGCTGTGTCCCAGCTCTTACTGCTGTGTCCCAGCTCTTATTGGTGTGTCCCAGCTCTTACTGCTGTGTCCCAGCTCTTACTGGTGTGTCCCAGCTCTTACTGGTGTGTCCCAGCTCTTACTGGTGTGTCGCAGCTCTTACTGGTGTGTCCCAGCTCTTACTGGTGTGTCTCAGCACTTACTGGTGTGTCCCAGCTCTTACTGGTGTGTCCCAGCTCTTACTGTTGTGTCCTAGCTCTTACTGGTGTGTCTTAGCTCTTACTGGTGTGTCCCAGCTCTTACTGGTGTGTCCCAGCTCTTACTGGTGTGTCGTAGCTCTTACTGGTGTGTCACAGCTCTTACTGGTGTGGCCTAGCTCTTACTGGTGAGTCCCAGCTCTTACTAGTGTGTCTTAGCTCTTACTGGTGTGTCTTAGCTCTTACTGGTGTGTCGTAGCTCCTACTGGTGTGTCCCATCTCTTACTGGTGTGTCCCAACTCTGACTGGTGTGTCCCAACTCTTACTGGTTTGTGCCAACTCTAACTGGTGTGTCCCAGCTCTTACTGGTGTGTCCCAGCTCTTACGGGTGTGTCCCAGTTCTTACTGGTGTGTCCCAGCTCTTACTGGTGTGTCCCAGCTCTTACAGGTGTGTCCCAGCTCTTACTGCTGTGTCCCAGCTCTTACTGCTGTGTCCCAGCTCTTATTGGTGTGTCCCAGCTCTTACTGCTGTGTCCCAGCTCTTACTGGTGTGTCCCAGCTCTTACTGGTGTGTCCCAGCTCTTACTGGTGTGTCCCAGCTCTTACTGGTGTGTCCCAGCTCTTACTGGTGTGTCCCAGCCCTTACTGGTGTGTCCCAGCTCTTACTGGTGTGTCCCAGCTCTTACTGTTGTGTCCCAGCTCTTACTGGTGTGTCTTAGCTCTTACTGGTGTGTCCCAGCTCTTACTGGTGTGTCCCAGCTCTTACTGGTGTGTCGTAGCTCTTACTGGTGTGTCACAGGTCTTACTGGTGTGGCCTAGCTCTTACTGGTGAGTCCCAGCTCTTACTAGTGTGTCTTAGCTCTTACTGGTGTGTCTTAGCTCTTACTGGTGTGTCCCAGCTCTTACTGGTGTGTCCCAGCTCTTACTGGTGTGTTCTAGCTCCTTGTGGTGTTTCCCAGCTCTTACTGCTGTGTCTCAGCTCTTACTGGTGTGTCCCAGCTCTTACTGGTGTTTTCCAGCTTTTACTGGTGTGTCCCAGCACTTACTGGTGTGTCCCAGCTCTTACTGGTGTGTCCCAGCTCTTACTGTTGTGTCCTAGTTCTTACTGGTGTGTCCTAACTCTTACTGGTGTGTCCTAGCTCTTACTGGTGTGTCCCAGCTCTTATTGGTGTGTCCCAGCTCTTACTGGTGTGTCTTAGCTCTTGCCGGAGTGACATAGCTCTTACTGGTGTGACCTAGCTCTTACTGGTGAGTCCCAGCTCTTACTGGTGTGTCTTAGCTCTTACTGGTGTGTCTTAGCTCTTACTGGTGTGTCCCATCTCCTACTGGTGTGTTCCAACTCTGACTGGTGTGTCCCAACTCTTACTGGTTTGTGCCAACTCTTACTGGTGTTTCCCAGCCCTTACTGGTGTGTCCCAACTCTTACTGGTGTGTCCCAGCTCTTACTGGTGTGTCCCAGCTCTTACTGGTGTGTCCTAGCAGTTACTGGTGTGTCCTAGCTCTTACTGGTGTGTCCCAGATCTTACTGGTGTGTCCCAGCTCTTACTGGTGTGTCTTAGCTCTTACTGGTGTGTCATAGCTCTTACTGGTGTGACCTAGCTCTTACTGGTGAGTCCCAGCTCTTACTGGTGTGTCTTAGCTCTTACTGGTGTGTCTTAGCTCTTACTGGTGTGTCCCAGCTCTTACTGGTGTGTCCCAGCTCTTACTGGTGTGTCCCAGCTCTTACTGGTGTGTCCCAGCTCTTACTGGTGTGTCCCAGCTGTTACTGGTGTGTCCCAGCTCTTACTGGTGTGTCCCAGCACTTACTGGTGTGTCCCAGCTCTTACTGGTGTGTCCCAGCTCTTACTGTTGTGTCCCAGCTCTTACTGGTGTGTCCCAGCACTTACTGGTGTGTCCCAGCTCATACTGGTGTGTCCCAGCTCTTACTGTTGTGTCCTAGCTCTTACTGGTGTATCTTAGCTCTTACTGGTGTGTCCCAGCTCTTACTGGTGTGTCGAAGCTCTTCCTGGTGAGTCCCAGCTCTTACTAGTGTGTCTTAGCTCTTACTGGTGTGTCTTAGCTCTTACTGGTGTGTCTTAGCTCTTACTGGTGTGTCGTAGCTCCTACTGGTGTGTCCCATCTCTTACTGGTGTGTCCCAACTCTGAATGGTGTGTCCCAACTCTTACTGGTTTGTGCCAACTCCTACTGGTGTGTCCCAACTCTGAATGGTGTGTCCCAACTCTTACTGGTTTGTGCCAACTCCTACTGGTGTGTCCCAGCTCTTACTGGTGTGTCCCAGCTCTTACGGGTGTGTTCCAGTTCTTACTGGTGTGTCCCAGCTCTTACAGGTGTGTCCCAGCTCTTACTGCTGTGTCCCAGCTCTTACTGCTGTGCCCCAGCTCTTATTGGTGTGTCCCAGCTCTTATTGGTGTGTCCCAGCTCTTACTGCTGTGTCCCAGCTCTTACTGCTGTGTCCCAGCTCTTACTGGTGTGTCCCAGCTCTTACTGGTGTGTCCCAGCTCTTACTGTTGTGTCCCAGCTCTTACTGGTGTGTCCCAGCACTTACTGGTGTGTCCCAGCTCTTACTGGTGTGTCTTAGCTCTTGCTGGAGTGTCATAGCTCTTACTGGTGTGTCTTAGCTCTTACTGGTGTGTCTTAGCTCTTACTGGTGTGTCCCATCTCCTGCTGGTGTGTCCCAACTCTGACTGGTGTGTCCCAACTCTTACTGGTTTGTGCCAACTCTTACTGGTGTGTCCCAGCTCTTACTGGTGTGTCCCAACTCTTACTGGTGTGTCCCAGCTCTTACTGGTGTGTCCCAGCTCTTACTGGTGTGTCCTTGCTGTTACTGGTGTGTCCTAGCTCTTACTGGTGTGTCCCAGATCTTACTGGTGTGTCTCAGCTCTTACTGGTGTGTCCCAGCTCTTACTGGTGTGTCCCAGCTCTTACAGGTGTGTCCCAGCTCTTACTGCTGTGTTCCAGCTCTTACTGCTGTGTCCCAGCTCTTATTGGTGTGTCTCAGCTCTTACTGCTGTGTCCCAGCTCTTACTGGTGTGTCCCAGCTCTTACTGGTGTGTCCCAGCTCTTACTGGTGTGTCCCAGCTCTTACTGGTGTGTCCCAGCTCTTACTGGTGTGTCCCAGCACTTACTGGTGTGTCCCAGCTCTTACTGGTGTGTCCCTGCTCTTACTGTTGTGTCCTAGCTCTTACTGGTGTGTCTTAGCTCTTACTGGTGTGTCCCAGCTCTTACTGGTGTGTCCCAACTCTTACTGGTGTGTCGTAGCTCTTACTGGTGTGTCACAGCTCTTACTGGTGTGGCCTAGCTCTTACTGGTGAGTCCCAGCTCTTACTAGTGTGTCTTGGCTCTTACTGGTGTGTCTTAGCTCTTACTGGTGTGTCCCAGCTCTTACTGGTGTGTCCCAGCTCTTACTGGTGTGTTCTAGCTCCTTGTGGTGTGTCCCAGCTCTTACTGCTGTGTCTCAGCTCTTACTGGTGTGTCCCAGCTCTTACTGGTGTTTTCCATCTCTTACTGGTGTGTCCCAGCTCTTACTGGTGTGTTCCAGCTCTTACTGGTGTGTCCCAGGTCATACTGCTGTGTCCCAGCTCTTACTGGTGTGTCCCAGCTATTACTGGTGTGTCCCAGCTCTTACTGGTGTGTCCCAGCTCTTACTGGTGTGTCCCAACTCCTACTGGTGGTGTCCCAACTCTGACTGGTGTGCCCCAATTCTAACTGGTTTGTCCCAACTCTTACTGGTGTGTCCCAGCTCTTACTGGTGTGTCCCAACTCTTACTGGTGTTTCCCAGCTCTTACTGGTGTGTCCCAACTCTTACTGGTGTGTCCCAGCTCTTACTGGTGTGTCCCAGCTCTGACTGGTGTGTCCTAGCTCTTACTGGTGTGTCCTAGCTTTTTCTGGTGTGTTCTAGCTGTTACTGGTGTGTCCAAGCTCTTACTGGTGTGTCGTAGCTCTTACTGGTGTGTCATAGCTCTTACTGGTGTGACCTAGCTCTTACTGGTGAGTCCCAGCTCTTACTGGTGTGTCTTAGCTCTTAATGGTGTGTCTTATCTCTTACTGGTGTGTCCCAGCTCTTACTGGTGTGTCCCAGCTCTTACTGTTGTGTCCTAGTTCTTACTAGTGTGTCCTAACTCTTACTGGTGTGTCCTAGCTCTTACTGGTGAATCCCAGCTCTTACTGGTGTGTCCCAGCTCTTACTGGTGTGTCTTAGCTCTTGCTGGAGTGTCATAGCTCTTACTGGTGTGATCTAGCTCTTACTGGTGAGTTACAGCTCTTACTGGTGTGTCCCAGCTCTTACGGGTGTGTCCCAGTTCTTACTGGTGTGTCCCAGCTCTTACAGGTGTGTCCCAGCTCTTACTGCTGTGTCCCAGCTCTTACTGCTGTGTCCCAGCTCTTATTGGTGTGTCCCAGCTCTTACTGCTGTGTCCCAGCTCTTACTGCTGTGTCCCAGCTCTTACTGGTGTGTCCCAGCTCTTACTGGTGTGTCGCAGCTCTTACTGGTGTGTCCCAGCTCTTACTGGTGTGTCTCAGCACTTACTGGTGTGTCCCAGCTCTTACTGGTGTGTCCCAGCTCTTACTGTTGTGTCCTAGCTCTTACTGGTGTGTCTTAGCTCTTACTGGTGTGTCCCAGCTCTTACTGGTGTGTCCCAGCTCTTACTGGTGTGTCGTAGCTCTTACTGGTGTGTCACAGCTCTTACTGGTGTGGCCTAGCTCTTACTGGTGAGTCCCAGCTCTTACTAGTGTGTCTTAGCTCTTACTGGTGTGTCTTAGCTCTTACTGGTGTGTCGTAGCTCCTACTGGTGTGTCCCATCTCTTACTGGTGTGTCCCAACTCTGACTGGTGTGTCCCAACTCTTACTGGTTTGTGCCAACTCTTACTGGTGTGTCCCAGCTCTTACTGGTGTGTCCCAGCTCATACTGCTGTGTCCCAGCTCTTACTGGTGTGTCCCAGCTATTACTGGTGTGTCCCAGCTCTTACTGGTGTGTCCCAGCTCTTACTGGTGTGTCCCAACTCCTACTGGTGGTGTCCCAACTCTGACTGGTGTGCCCCAATTCTAACTGGTTTGTCCCAACTCTTACTGGTGTGTCCCAGCTCTTACTGGTGTGTCCCAACTCTTACTGGTGTGTCCCAGCTCTTACTGGTGTGTCCCAACTCTTACTGGTGTGTCCCAGCTCTTACTGGTGTGTCCCAGCTCTGACTGGTGTGTCCTAGCTCTTACTGGTGTGTCCTAGCTCTTACTGGTGTGTTCTAGCTGTTACTGGTGTGTCCCAGCTCTTACTGGTGTGTCGTAGCTCTTACTGGTGTGTCATAGCTCTTACTGGTGTGACCTAGCTCTTACTGGTGAGTCCCAGCTCTTACTGGTGTGTCTTAGCTCTTAATGGTGTGTCTTATCTCTTACTGGTGTGTCCCAGCTCTTACTGGTGTGTTCTAGCTCCTTCTGGTGTGTCCCAGATCTTACTGCTGTGTCTCAGCTCTTACTAGTGTGTCCCAGATCTTACTGCTGTGTCTCAGCTCTTACTGGTGTGTCCCAGCTCTTACTGGTGTTTTCCAGCTTTTTCTGGTGTGTCCCAGCACTTACTGGTGTGTCCCAGCTCTTACTGGTGTGTTCTAGCTCCTTCTGGTGTGTCCCAGCTCTTACTGCTGTGTCCCAGCTCTTACTGGTGTGTCCCAGCTCTTACTGGTGTTTTCCAGCTTTTACTGGTGTGTCCCAGCACTAACTGGTGTGTCCCAGCTCTTACTGGTGTGTCCCAGCTCTTACTGTTGTGTCCTAGCTCTTGCTGGTGTGTCCTAGCTCTTACTGGTGTGTCCTAGCTCTTACTGGTGTGTCCCATCTCCTACTGGTGTGTCCCAACTCTGACTGGTGTGTCCCAACTCTTACTGGTTTGTGCCAACTCTTACTGGTGTGTCCCAGCTCTTACTGGTGTGTCCCAACTCTTACTGGTGTGTCCCAGCTCTTACTGGTGTGTCCCAGCTCTTACTGGTGTGTCCTAGCAGTTACTGGTGTGTCCTAGCTCTTACTGGTGTGTCCCAGATCTTACTGGTGTGTCCCAGCTCTTACTGGTGTGTCTTAGCTCTTACTGGTGTGTCATAGCTCTTACTGGTGTGACCTAGCTCTTACTGGTGAGTCCCAGCTCTTACTGGTGTGTCTTAGCTCTTACTGGTGTGTCTTAGCTCTTACTGGTGTGTCCCAGCTCTTACTGGTGTGTCCCAGCTCTTACTGGTGTGTTCTAGCTCCTACTGGTGAGTCCCAGCTCTTACTGCTGTGTCTCAGCTCTTACTGGTGTGTCCCAGCTCTAACTGGTGTTTTCCATCTCTTACTGGTGTGTCCCAGCTCTTACTGGTGTGTCCTAGCTCTTACTGGTGTGTCCCAGCTCATACTGCTGTGTCCCAGCTCTTACTGGTGTGTCCCAGCTCTTACTGGTGTGTCCCAGCTTTTACTGGTGTGTCCCAGCTCTTACTGGTGTGTCCCAACTCCTACTGGTGGTGTCCCAACTCTGACTGGTGTGCCCGAATTCTAACTGGTTTGTCCCAACTCTTAGTGGTGTGTCCCAGCTCTTACTGGTGTGTCCCAACTCTTACTGGTGTGTCCCAGCTCTTACTGGTGTGTCCCAACTCATACTTGTGTGTCCCAGCTCTTACTGGTGTGTCCCAGCTCTGACTGGTGTGTCCTAGCTCTTACTGGTGTGTCCTAGCTCTTACTGGTGTGTTCTAGCTGTTACTGGTGTGTCCCAACTCTTACTGGTGTGTCGTAGCTCTCACTGGTGTGTCATAGCTCTTACTGGTGTGACCTAGCTCTTACTGGTGAGTCCCAGCTCTTACTGGTGTGTCTTAGCTCTTAATGGTGTGTCTTATCTCTTACTGGTGTGTCCCAGCTCTTACTGGTGTGTTCTAGCTCTTACTGGTGTGTTCTAGCTCCTTCTGGTGTGTCCCAGCTCTTACTGCTGTGTCCCAGCTCTTACTGGTGTGTCCCAGCTCTTACTGGTGTTTTCCAGCTTTTACTGGTGTGTCCCAGCACTAACTGGTGTGTCCCAGCTCTTACTGGTGTGTCCCAGCTCTTACTGTTGTGTCCTAGCTCTTACTGGTGTGTCCTAGCTCTTACTGGTGTGTCCTAGCTCTTACTGGTGAGTCCCAGCTGTTAGTGCTGTGTCTCAGCTCTTACTGGTGTGTCCCAGCTCTTACTGGTGTTTTCCATATCTTACTGGTGTGTCCCAGCTCTTACTGGTGTGTTCCAGCTCTTACTGGTGTGTCCCAGCTCTTACTGGTGTGTCCTAGCTCTTACTGGTGTGTCCCAGCTCATACTGCTGTGTCCCAGCTCTTACTGGTGTGTCCCAGCTCTTACTGGTGTGTCCCAGCTCTTACTGGTGTGTCCCAGCTCTTACTGGTGTGTCCCAACTCCTACTGGTGGTGTCCCAACTCTGACTGGTGTGCCCCAATTCTAACTGGTTTGTCCAAACTCTTACTGGTGTGTCCCAGCACTTACTGGTGTGTCCCAACTCTTACTGGTGTGTCCCAGCTCTTACTGGTGTGTCTCAACTCTTACTAGTGTGTCCCAGCTCTTACTGGTGTGTCCCAGCTCTGACTGGTGTGTCCTAGCTCTTACTGGTGTGTCCTAGCTCTTACTGGTGTGTTCTAGCTGTTACTGGTGTGTCCCAGCTCTTACTGGTGTGTCGTAGCTCTTACTGGTGTGTCATAGCTCTTACTGGTGTGACCTAGCTCTTACTGGTGAGTCCCAGCTCTTACTGGTGTGTCTTAGCTCTTAATGGTGTGTCTTATCTCTTACTGGTGTGTCCCAGCTCTTACTGGTGTGTTCTAGCTCCTTCTGGTGTGTCCCAGATCTTACTGCTGTGTCTCAGCTCTTACTGGTGTGTCCCAGCTCTTACTGGTGTTTTCCAGCTTTTACTGGTGTGTCCCAGCACTAACTGGTGTGTCCCAGCTCTTACTGGTGTGTCCCAGCACTTACTGGTGTGTCCCAGCTCTTACTGGTGTATTCTAGCTCCTTCTGGTGTGTCCCAGCTCTTACTGCTGTGTCCCAGCTCTTACTGGTGTGTCCCAGCTCTTACTGGTGTTTTCCAGCTTTTACTGGTGTGTCCCAGCACTAACTGGTGTGTCCCAGCTCTTACTGGTGTGTCCCAGCTCTTACTGTTGTGTCCTAGCTCTTACTGGTGTGTCCTAGCTCTTACTGGTGTGTCCTAGCTCTTACTGGTGTGTCCCAGCTCTTACTGGTGTGTCCCAGCTCTTACTGGTGTGTCTTAGCTCTTGCTGGTGTGTCATAGCTCTTACTGGTGTGACCTAGATCTTACTGGTGAGTCCCAGCTCTCAGTGGTGTGTCTTAGCTCTTACTGGTGTGTCTTAGCTCTTACTGGTGTGTCCCATCTCTTACTGGTGTGTCCCAACTCTGACTGGTGTGTCCCAACTCTTACTGGTTTGTGCCAACTCTTACTGGTGTGTCCAAGCTCTTACTGGTGTGTCCCAGCTCTTACTGGTGTGTCCCAGCTCTTACTGGTGTGTCCCAGCTCTTACTGGTGTGTCCCAGGTCTTACTGGTGTGTCCTAGCTCTTACTGGTGTGTCCCAGATCTTACTGGTGTGTCCCAGCTCTTACTGGTGTGTCTTAGCTCTTACTGGTGTGTCATAGCTCTTACTGGTGTGTCCCAGCTCTTACTGGAGTGTCTTAGCTCTTACTGGTGTGTCATAGCTCTTACTAGTGTGACCTAGCTCTTGATTGTGAGTCCCAGCTCTTACTGGTGTGTATTAGCTCTTACTGGTGTGTCTTAGCTCTTACTGGTCTGTCTTAGCTCTTACTGGTGTGTCCCATCTCTTACTGGTGTGTCCCAACTCTTAATGGTTTGTGCCAACTCCTACTGGTGTGTCCCAGCTCTTACTGGTGTGTCCCAGCTCTTACTGGTGTGTCCCAGCTCTTACTGCTGTGTCCCAGCTCTTACTGCTGTGTCCCAGCTCTTATTGGTGTGTCCCAGCTCTTACTGCTGTGTGTCTAGCTCTTACTGGTGTTTTCCAGCTCTTACTGGTGTGTCGCAGCTCTTACTGGTGTGTTCCAGCTCTTACTGGTGTGTCCCAGCTCTTACTGGTGTGTTCTAGCTCTTACTGCTGTGTCTCAGCTCTTACTGGTGTGTCGCAGCTCTTACTGGTGTTTTCCAGCTTTTACTGGTGTGTCCCAGCACTTACTGGTGTGTCCCAGCTCTTACTGTTGTGTCCTAGCTCTTACTGGTGTGTCCTAGCTCTTACTGGTGTGTCCTAGCTCTTACTGGTGTGTCATAGCTCTTACTGGTGTGTCCCAGCTTTTACTGGTGTGTCTTAGCTCTTACTGGTGTGTCATAGCTCTTACTGGTGTGACCTAGCTCTTGATTGTGAGTCCCAGCTCTTACTGGTGTGTATTAGCTCTTACTGGTGTGTCTTAGCTCTTACTGGTGTGTCTTAGCTCTTACTGGTGTGTCCCATCTCTTACTGGTGTGTCCCAACTCTTAATGGTTTGTGCCAACTCCTACTGGTGTGTCCCAGCTCTTACTGGTGTGTCCCAGCTCTTACTGGTGTGTCCCAGCTCTTACTGCTGTGTCCCAGCTCTTACTAGTGTGTCCCAGCTCTTACTGGTGTGTCCCAGCTCTAACTGGTGTGTTCTAGCTCCTTGTGGTGTGTCCCAGCTCTTACTGCTGTGTCTCAGCTCTTACTGGTGTGTCCCAGCTCTTACTGGTGAGTCCCAGCTCTTACTAGTGTGTCTTAGCTCTTACTGGTGTGTCTTAGCTCTTACTGGTGTGTCCCAGCTCTTACTGGTGTGTCCCAGCTCTTACTGGTGTGTTCTAGCTCCTTGTGGTGTGTCCCAGCTCTTACTGCTGTGTCTCAGCTCTTACTGGTGTGTCCCAGCTCTTACTGTTGTGTCCTAGTTCTTACTGGTGTGTCCTAACTCTTACTGGTGTGTCCTAGCTCTTACTGATGTGTCCCAGCTCTTACTGGTGTGTCCCAGCTCTTACTGGTGTGTCTTAGCTCTTGCCGGAGTGACATAGCTCTTATTGGTGTGACCTAGCTCTTACTGGTGAGTCCCATCTCTTACTGGTGTGTCTTAGCTCTTACTGGTGTGTCTTAGCTCTTACTGGTGTGTCCCATCTCCTACTGGTGTGTTCCAACTCTGACTGGTGTGTCCCAACTCTTACTGGTTTGTGCCAACTCTTACTGGTGTTTCCCAGCCCTTACTGGTGTGTCCCAACTCTTAATGGTGTGTCCCAGCTCTTACTGGTGTGTCCCAGCTCTTACTGGTGTGTCTTAGCTCTTACTGGTGTGTCATAGCTCTTACTGGTGTGACCTAGCTCTTACTGGTGAGTCCCAGCTCTTACTGGTGTGTCTTAGCTCTTACTGGTGTGTCTTAGCTCTTACTGGTGTGCTCTAGCTCCTTGTGGTGTGTCCCAGCTCTTACTGCTGTGTCTCAGCGCTTACTGGTGTGTCCCAGCTCTTACTGGTGTTATCCAGCTTTTACTGGTGTGTCCCAGCACTTACTGGTGTGTCCCAGCTCTTACTGGTGTGTCCCAGCTCTTACTGTTGTGTCCTAGTTCTTACTGGTGTGTCCTAACTCTTACTGGTGTGTCCTAGCTCTTACTGGTGAATCCCAGCTCTTACTGGTGTGTCCCAGCTCTTACTGGTGTGTCTTAGCTCTTGCTGGAGTGTCATAGCTCTTACTGGTGTGACCTAGCTCTTACTGGTGAGTTACAGCTCTTACTGGGGTGTCCCAGCTCTTACGGGTGTGTCCCAGTTCTTACTGGTGTGTCCCAGCTCTTACAGGTGTGTCCCAGCTCTTACTGCTGTGTCCCAGCTCTTACTGCTGTGTCCCAGCTCTTATTGCTGTGTCCCAGCTCTTACTGCTGTGTCCCAGCTCTTACTGGTGTGTCCCAGCTCTTACTGGTGTGTCCCAGCTCTTACTGGTGTGTCGCAGCTCTTACTGGTGTGTCCCAGCTCTTACTGGTGTGTCTCAGCACTTACTGGTGTGTCCCAGCACTTACTGGTGTGTCCCAGCTCTTACTGTTGTGTCCTAGCTCTTACTGGTGTGTCTTAGCTCTTACTGGTGTGTCCCAGCTCTTACTGGTGTGTCCCAGCTCTTACTGGTGTGTCGTAGCTCTTACTGGTGTGTCCTAGTTCTTACTGGTGTGTCCTAACTCTTACTGGTGTGTCCTACCTCTTACTGGTGAATCCCAGCTCTTACTGGTGTGTCTTAGCTCTTACTGGTGTGTCGTAGCTCCTACTGGTGTGTCCCATCTCTTACTGGTGTGTCCCAACTCTTACTGGTGTGTCCCAGCTCTTACTGGTGTGTCCCAGCTCTTACGGGTGTGTCCCAGTTCTTACTGGTGTGTCCCAGCTCTTACTGGTGTGTCCCAGCTCTTACAGGTGTGTCCCAGCTCTTACTGCTGTGTCCCAGCTCTTACTGCTGTGTCCCAGCTCTTATTGGTGTGTCCCAGCTCTTACTGCTGTGTCCCAGCTCTTACTGGTGTGTCCCAGCTCTTACTGCTGTGTCCCAGCTCTTACTGGTGTGTCCCAGCTCTTACTGGTGTGTCCCAGCTCTTACTGGTGTGTCCCAGCACTTACTGGTGTGTCCCAGCTCTTACTGGTGTGTCCCAGCTCTTACTGTTGTGTCCCAGCTCTTACTGGTGTGTCTTAGCTCTTACTGGTGTGTCCCAGCTCTTACTGGTGTGTCCCAGCTCTTACTGGTGTGTCGTAGCTCTTACTGGTGAGTCCCAGCTCTTACTAGTGTGTCTTAGCTCTTACTGGTGTGTCTTAGCTCTTACTGGTGTGTCCTAGCTCTTACTGGTGTGTCCCAGCTCTTACTGGTGTGTTCTAGCTCCTTGTGGTGTGTCCCAGCTCTTACTGCTGTGTCTCAGCTCTTACTGGTGTGTCCCAGCTCTTACTGGTGTTTTCCAGCTTTTACTGGTGTGTCCCAGCACTTACTGGTGTGTCCCAGCTCTTACTGGTGTGTCCCAGCTCTTACTGTTGTGTCCTAGTTCTTACTGGTGTGTCCTAACTCTTACTGGTGTGTCCTAGCTCTTACTGGTGTGTCCCAGCTCTTACTGGTGTGTCCCAGCTCTTACTGGTGTGTCTTAGCTCTTGCCGGAGTGACATAGCTCTTACTGGTGTGACCTAGCTCTTACTGGTGAGTCCCAGCTCTAACTGGTGTGTCTTAGCTCTTACTGGTGTGTCTTAGCTCTTACTGGTGTGTCCCATCTCCTACTGGTGTGTTCCAACTCTGACTGGTGTGTCCCAACTCTTACTGGTTTGTGCCAACTCTTACTGGTGTTTCCCAGCCCTTACTGGTGTGTCCCAACTCTTAATGGTGTGTCCCAGCTCTTACTGGTGTGTCCCAGCTCTTACTGGTGTGTCCTAGCAGTTACTGGTGTGTCCTAGCTCTTACTGGTGTGTCCCAGATCTTACTGGTGTGTCCCAGCTCTTACTGGTGTGTCTTAGCTCTTACTGGTGTGTCATAGCTCTTACTGGTGTGACCTAGCTCTTACTGGTGAGTCCCAGCTCTTACTGGTGTGTCTTAGCTCTTACTGGTGTGTCTTAGCTCTTACTGGTGTGTTCTAGCTCCTTGTGGTGTGTCCCAGCTCTTACTGCTGTGTCTCAGCGCTTACTGGTGTGTCCCAGCTCTTACTGGTGTTATCCAGCTTTTACTGGTGTGTCCCAGCACTTACTGGTGTGTCCCAGCTCTTACTGGTGTGTCCCAGCTCTTACTGTTGTGTCCTAGTTCTTACTGGTGTGTCCTAACTCTTACTGGTGTGTCCTAGCTCTTACTGGTGAATCCCAGCTCTTACTGGTGTGTCCCAGCTCTTACTGGTGTGTCTTAGCTCTTGCTGGAGTGTCATAGCTCTTACTGGTGTGACCTAGCTCTTACTGGTGAGTTACAGCTCTTACTGGTGTGTCCCAGCTCTTACGGGTGTGTCCCAGTTCTTACTGGTGTGTCCCAGCTCTTACAGGTGTGTCCCAGCTCTTACTGCTGTGTCCCAGCTCTTACTGCTGTGTCCCAGCTCTTATTGGTGTGTCCCAGCTCTTACTGCTGTGTCCCAGCTCTTACTGGTGTGTCCCAGCTCTTACTGGTGTGTCCCAGCTCTTACTGGTGTGTCGCAGCTCTTACTGGTGTGTCCCAGCTCTTACTGGTGTGTCTCAGCACTTACTGGTGTGTCCCAGCTCTTACTGGTGTGTCCCAGCTCTTACTGTTGTGTCCTAGCTCTTACTGGTGTGTCTTAGCTCTTACTGGTGTGTCCCAGCTCTTACTGGTGTGTCCCAGCTCTTACTGGTGTGTCGTAGCTCTTACTGGTGTGTCACAGCTCTTACTGGTGTGGCCTAGCTCTTACTGGTGAGTCCCAGCTCTTACTAGTGTGTCTTAGCTCTTACTGGTGTGTCTTAGCTCTTACTGGTGTGTCGTAGCTCCTACTGGTGTGTCCCATGTCTTACTGGTGTGTCCCAACTCTGACTGGTGTGTCCCAACTCTTACTGGTTTGTGCCAACTCTAACTGGTGTGTCCCAGCTCTTACTGGTGTGTCCCAGCTCTTACGGGTGTGTCCCAGTTCTTACTGGTGTGTCCCAGCTCTTACTGGTGTGTCCCAGCTCTTACAGGTGTGTCCCAGCTCTTACTGCTGTGTCCCAGCTCTTACTGCTGTGTCCCAGCTCTTATTGGTGTGTCCCAGCTCTTACTGCTGTGTCCCAGCTCTTACTGGTGTGTCCCAGCTCTTACTGGTGTGTCCCAGCTCTTACTGGTGTGTCCCAGCTCTTACTGGTGTGTCCCAGCTCTTACTGGTGTGTCCCAGCACTTACTGGTGTGTCCCAGCTCTTACTGGTGTGTCCCAGCTCTTACTGTTGTGTCCCAGCTCTTACTGGTGTGTCTTAGCTCTTACTGGTGTGTCCCAGCTCTTACTGGTGTGTCCCAGCTCTTACTGGTGTGTCGTAGCTCTTACTGGTGTGTCACAGGTCTTACTGGTGTGGCCTAGCTCTTACTGGTGAGTCCCAGCTCTTACTAGTGTGTCTTAGCTCTTACTGGTGTGTCTTAGCTCTTACTGGTGTGTCCCAGCTCTTACTGGTGTGTCCCAGCTCTTACTGGTGTGTTCTAGCTCCTTGTGGTGTTTCCCAGCTCTTACTGCTGTGTCTCAGCTCTTACTGGTGTGTCCCAGCTCTTACTGGTGTTTTCCAGCTTTTACTGGTGTGTCCCAGCACTTACTGGTGTGTCCCAGCTCTTACTGGTGTGTCCCAGCTCTTACTGTTGTGTCCTAGTTCTTACTGGTGTGTCCTAACTCTTACTGGTGTGTCCTAGCTCTTACTGGTGTGTCCCAGCTCTTATTGGTGTGTCCCAGCTCTTACTGGTGTGTCTTAGCTCTTGCCGGAGTGACATAGCTCTTACTGGTGTGACCTAGCTCTTACTGGTGAGTCCCAGCTCTTACTGGTGTGTCTTAGCTCTTACTGGTGTGTCTTAGCTCTTACTGGTGTGTCCCATCTCCTACTGGTGTGTTCCAACTCTGACTGGTGTGTCCCAGCTCTTACTGGTGTGTCCCAGCTCTTACTGGTTTGTGCCAACTCTTACTGGTGTTTCCCAGCCCTTACTGGTGTGTCCCAACTCTTACTGGTGTGTCCCAGCTCTTACTGGTGTGTCCCAGCTCTTACTGGTGTGTCCTAGCAGTTACTGGTGTGTCCTAGCTCTTACTGGTGTGTCCCAGATCTTACTGGTGTGTCCCAGCTCTTACTGGTGTGTCTTAGCTCTTACTGGTGTGTCATAGCTCTTACTGGTGTGACCTAGCTCTTACTGGTGAGTCCCAGCTCTTACTGGTGTGTCTTAGCTCTTACTGGTGTGTCTTAGCTCTTACTGGTGTGTCCCAGCTCTTACTGGTGTGTACCAGCTCTTACTGGTGTGTCCCAGCTCTTACTGGTGTGTCCCAGCTCTTACTGGTGTGTCCCAGCTGTTACTGGTGTGTCCCAGCTCTTACTGGTGTGTCCCAGCACTTACTGGTGTGTCCCAGCTCTTACTGGTGTGTCCCAGCTCTTACTGTTGTGTCCCAGCTCTTACTGGTGTGTCCCAGCACTTACTGGTGTGTCCCAGCTCTTACTGGTGTGTCCCAGCTCTTACTGTTGTGTCCTAGCTCTTACTGGTGTATCTTAGCTCTTACTGGTGTGTCCCAGCTCTTACTGGTGTGTCGAAGCTCTTCCTGGTGAGTCCCAGCTCTTACTAGTGTGTCTTAGCTCTTACTGGTGTGTCTTAGCTCTTACTGGTGTGTCGTAGCTCCTACTGGTGTGTCCCATCTCTTACTGGTGTGTCCCAACTCTGAATGGTGTGTCCCAACTCTTACTGGTTTGTGCCAACTCCTACTGGTGTGTCCCAGCTCTTACTGGTGTGTCCCAGCTCTTACGGGTGTGTTCCAGTTCTTACTGGTGTGTCCCAGCTCTTACTGGTGTGTCCCAGCTCTTACATGTGTGTCCCAGCTCTTACTGCTGTGTCCCAGCTCTTACTGCTGTGCCCCAGCTCTTATTGGTGTGTCCCAGCTCTTACTGCTGTGTCCCAGCTCTTACTGGTGTGTCCCAGCTCTTACTGGTGTGTCCCAGCTCTTACTGGTGTGTCCCAGCTCTTACTGTTGTGTCCCAGCTCTTACTGGTGTGTCCCAGCACTTACTGGTGTGTCCCAGCTCTTACTGGTGTGTCTTAGCTCTTGCTGGAGTGTCATAGCTCTTACTGGTGTGTCTTAGCTCTTACTGGTGTGTCTTAGCTCTTACTGGTGTGTCCCATCTCCTGCTGGTGTGTCCCAACTCTGACTGGTGTGTCCCAACTCTTACTGGTTTGTGCCAACTCTTACTGGTGTGTCCCAGCTCTTACTGGTGTGTCCCAACTCTTACTGGTGTGTCCCAGCTCTTACTGGTGTGTCCCAGCTCTTACTGGTGTGTCCTAGCTGTTACTGGTGTATCCTAGCTCTTACTGGTGTGTCCCAGATCTTACTGGTGTGTCTCAGCTCTTACTGGTGTGTCCCAGCTCTTACTGGTGTGTCCCAGCTCTTACAGGTGTGTCCCAGCTCTTACTGCTGTGTTCCAGCTCTTACTGCTGTGTCCCAGCTCTTATTGGTGTGTCCCAGCTCTTACTGCTGTGTCCCAGCTCTTACTGGTGTGTCCCAGCTCTTACTGGTGTGTCCCAGCTCTTACTGGTGTGTTCCAGCTCTTACTGGTGTGTCCCAGCTCTTACTGGTGTGTCCCAGCACTTACTGGTGTGTCCCAGCTCTTACTGGTGTGTCCCTGCTCTTACTGTTGTGTCCTAGCTCTTACTGGTGTGTCTTAGCTCTTACTGGTGTGTCCCAGCTCTTACTGGTGTGTCCCAACTCTTACTGGTGTGTCGTAGCTCTTACTGGTGTGTCACAGCTCTTTCTGGTGTGGCCTAGCTCTTACTGGTGAGTCCCAGCTCTTACTAGTGTGTCTTGGCTCTTACTGGTGTGTCTTAGCTCTTACTGGTGTGTCCCAGCTCTTACTGGTGTGTCCCAGCTCTTACTGGTGTGTTCTAGCTCCTTGTGGTGTGTCCCAGCTCTTACTGCTGTGTCTCAGCTCTTACTGGTGTGTCCCAGCTCTTACTGGTGTTTTCCATCTCTAACTGGTAAGTCCCAGCTCTTACTGGTGTGTTCCAGCTCTTACTGGTGTGTCCCAGGTCATACTGCTGTGTCCCAGCTCTTACTGGTGTGTCCCACCTATTACTGGTGTGTCCCAGCTCTTACTGGTGTGTCCCAGTTCTTACTGGTGTGTCCCAACTCCTACTGGTGGTGTCCCAACTCTGACTGGTGTGCCCCAATTCTAACTGGTTTGTCCCAACTCTTACTGGTGTGTCCCAGCTCTTACTGGTGTGTCCCAACTCTTACTGGTGTGTCCCAGCTCTTACTGGTGTGTCACAACTCTTACTGGTGTGTCCCAGCTCTTACTGGTGTGTCCCAGCTCTGACTGGTGTGTCCTAGCTCTTACTGGTGTGTCCTAGCTCTTTCTGGTGTGTTCTAGCTGTTACTGGTGTGTCCCAGCTCTTACTGGTGTGTCGTAGCTCTTACTGGTGTGTCATAGCTCTTACTGGTGTGACCTAGCTCTTACTGGTGAGTCCCAGCTCTTACTGGTGTGTCTTAGCTCTTAATGGTGTGTCTTATCTCTTACTGGTGTGTCCCAGCTCTTACTGGTGTGTCCCAGCTCTTACTGTTGTGTCCTAGTTCTTACTAGTGTGTCCTAACTCTTACTGGTGTGTCCTAGCTCTTACTGGTGAATCCCAGCTCTTACTGGTGTGTCCCAGCTCTTACTGGTGTGTCTTAGCTCTTGCTGGAGTGTCATAGCTCTTACTGGTGTGATCTAGCTCTTACTGGTGAGTTACAGCTCTTACTGGTGTGTCCCAGCTCTTACGGGTGTGTCCCAGTTCTTACTGGTGTGTCCCAGCTCTTACAGGTGTGTCCCAGCTCTTACTGCTGTGTCCCAGCTCTTACTGCTGTGTCCCAGCTCTTATTGGTGTGTCCCAGCTCTTACTGCTGTGTCCCAGCTCTTACTGCTGTGTCCCAGCTCTTACTGGTGTGTCCCAGCTCTTACTGGTGTGTCGCAGCTCTTACTGGTGTGTCCCAGCTCTTACTGGTGTGTCTCAGCACTTACTGGTGTGTCCCAGCTCTTACTGGTGTGTCCCAGCTCTTACTGTTGTGTCCTAGCTCTTACTGGTGTGTCTTAGCTCTTACTGGTGTGTCCCAGCTCTTACTGGTGTGTCCCAGCTCTTACTGGTGTGTCGTAGCTCTTACTGGTGTGTCACAGCTCTTACTGGTGTGGCCTAGCTCTTACTGGTGAGTCCCAGCTCTTACTAGTGTGTCTTAGCTCTTACTGGTGTGTCTTAGCTCTTACTGGTGTGTCGTAGCTCCTACTGGTGTGTCCCATCTCTTACTGGTGTGTCCCAACTCTGACTGGTGTGTCCCAACTCTTACTGGTTTGTGCCAACTCTTACTGGTGTGTCCCAGCTCTTACTGGTGTGTCCCAGCTCATACTGCTGTGTCCCAGCTCTTACTGGTGTGTCCCAGCTATTACTGGTGTGTCCCAGCTCTTACTGGTGTGTCCCAGCTCTTACTGGTGTGTCCCAACTCCTACTGGTGGTGTCCCAACTCTGACTGGTGTGCCCCAATTCTAACTGGTTTGTCCCAACTCTTACTGGTGTGTCCCAGCTCTTACTGGTGTGTCCCAACTCTTACTGGTGTGTCCCAGCTCTTACTGGTGTGTCCCAACTCTTACTGGTGTGTCCCAGCTCTTACTGGTGTGTCCCAGCTCTGACTGGTGTGTCCTAGCTCTTACTGGTGTGTCCTAGCTCTTACTGGTGTGTTCTAGCTGTTACTGGTGTGTCCCAGCTCTTACTGGTGTGTCGTAGCTCTTACTGGTGTGTCATAGCTCTTACTGGTGTGACCTAGCTCTTACTGGTGAGTCCCAGCTCTTACTGGTGTGTCTTAGCTCTTAATGGTGTGTCTTATCTCTTACTGGTGTGTCCCAGCTCTTACTGGTGTGTTCTAGCTCCTTCTGGTGTGTCCCAGATCTTACTGCTGTGTCTCAGCTCTTACTAGTGTGTCCCAGATCTTACTGCTGTGTCTCAGCTCTTACTGGTGTGTCCCAGCTCTTACTGGTGTTTTCCAGCTTTTTCTGGTGTGTCCCAGCACTTACTGGTGTGTCCCAGCTCTTACTGGTGTGTTCTAGCTCCTTCTGGTGTGTCCCAGCTCTTACTGCTGTGTCCCAGCTCTTACTGGTGTGTCCCAGCTCTTACTGGTGTTTTCCAGCTTTTACTGGTGTGTCCCAGCACTAACTGGTGTGTCCCAGCTCTTACTGGTGTGTCCCAGCTCTTACTGTTGTGTCCTAGCTCTTGCTGGTGTGTCCTAGCTCTTACTGGTGTGTCCTAGCTCTTACTGGTGTGTCCCATCTCCTACTGGTGTGTCCCAACTCTGACTGGTGTGTCCCAACTCTTACTGGTTTGTGCCAACTCTTACTGGTGTGTCCCAGCTCTTACTGGTGTGTCCCAACTCTTACTGGTGTGTCCCAGCTCTTACTGGTGTGTCCCAGCTCTTACTGGTGTGTCCTAGCAGTTACTGGTGTTTCCTAGCTCTTACTGGTGTGTCCCAGATCTTACTGGTGTGTCCCAGCTCTTACTGGTGTGTCTTAGCTCTTACTGGTGTGTCATAGCTCTTACTGGTGTGACCTAGCTCTTACTGGTGAGTCCCAGCTCTTACTGGTGTGTCTTAGCTCTTACTGGTGTGTCTTAGCTCTTACTGGTGTGTCCCAGCTCTTACTGGTGTGTCCCAGCTCTTACTGGTGTGTTCTAGCTCCTACTGGTGAGTCCCAGCTCTTACTGCTGTGTCTCAGCTCTTACTGGTGTGTCCCAGCTCTAACTGGTGTTTTCCATCTCTTACTGGTGTGTCCCAGCTCTTACTGGTGTGTCCTAGCTCTTACTGGTGTGTCCCAGCTCATACTGCTGTGTCCCAGCTCTTACTGGTGTGTCCCAGCTCTTACTGGTGTGTCCCAGCTCTTACTGGTGTGTCCCAGCTCTTACTGGTGTGTCCCAACTCCTACTGGTGGTGTCCCAACTCTGACTGGTGTGCCCGAATTCTAACTGGTTTGTCCCAACTCTTAGTGGTGTGTCCCAGCTCTTACTGGTGTGTCCCAACTCTTACTGGTGTGTCCCAGCTCTTACTGGTGTGTCCCAACTCATACTGGTGTGTCCCACCTCTTACTGGTGTGTCCCAGCTCTGACTGGTGTGTCCTAGCTCTTACTGGTGTGTCCTAGCTCTTACTGGTGTGTTCTAGCTGTTACTGGTGTGTCCCAGCTCTTACTGGTGTGTCGTAGCTCTCACTGGTGTGTCATAGCTCTTACTGGTGTGACCTAGCTCTTACTGGTGAGTCCCAGCTCTTACTGGTGTGTCTTAGCTCTTAATGGTGTGTCTTATCTCTTACTGGTGTGTCCCAGCTCTTACTGGTGTGTTCTAGCTCTTACTGGTGTGTTCTAGCTCCTTCTGGTGTGTCCCAGCTCTTACTGCTGTGTCCCAGCTCTTACTGGTGTGTCCCAGCTCTTACTGGTGTTTTCCAGCTTTTACTGGTGTGTCCCAGCACTAACTGGTGTGTCCCAGCTCTTACTGGTGTGTCCCAGCTCTTACTGTTGTGTCCTAGCTCTTACTGGTGTGTCCTAGCTCTTACTGGTGTGTCCTAGCTCTTACTGGTGAGTCCCAGCTGTTAGTGCTGTGTCTCAGCTCTTACTGGTGTGTCCCAGCTCTTACTGGTGTTTTCCATATCTTACTGGTGTGTCCCAGCTCTTACTGGTGTGTTCCAGCTCTTACTGGTGTGTCCCAGCTCTTACTGGTGTGTCCTAGCTCTTACTGGTGTGTCCCAGCTCATACTGCTGTGTCCCAGCTCTTACTGGTGTGTCCCAGCTCTTACTGGTGTGTCCCAGCTCTTACTGGTGTGTCCCAGCTCTTACTGGTGTGTCCCAACTCCTACTGGTGGTGTCCCAACTCTGACTGGTGTGCCCCAATTCTAACTGGTTTGTCCAAACTCTTACTGGTGTGTCCCAGCACTTACTGGTGTGTCCCAACTCTTACTGGTGTGTCCCAGCTCTTACTGGTGTGTCTCAACTCTTACTGGTGTGTCCCAGCTCTTACTGGTGTGTCCCAGCTCTGACTGGTGTGTCCTAGCTCTTACTGGTGTGTCCTAGCTCTTACTGGTGTGTTCTAGCTGTTACTGGTGTGTCCCAGCTCTTACTGGTGTGTCGTAGCTCTTACTGGTGTGTCATAGCTCTTACTGGTGTGACCTAGCTCTTACTGGTGAGTCCCAGCTCTTACTGGTGTGTCTTAGCTCTTAATGGTGTGTCTTATCTCTTACTGGTGTGTCCCAGCTCTTACTGGTGTGTTCTAGCTCCTTCTGGTGTGTCCCAGATCTTACTGCTGTGTCTCAGCTCTTACTGGTGTGTCCCAGCTCTTACTGGTGTTTTCCAGCTTTTACTGGTGTGTCCCAGCACTAACTGGTGTGTCCCAGCTCTTACTGGTGTGTCCCAGCACTTACTGGTGTGTCCCAGCTCTTACTGGTGTATTCTAGCTCCTTCTGGTGTGTCCCAGCTCTTACTGCTGTGTCCCAGCTCTTACTGGTGTGTCCCAGCTCTTACTGGTGTTTTCCAGCTTTTACTGGTGTGTCCCAGCACTAACGGGTGTGTCCCAGCTCTTACTGGTGTGTCCCAGCTCTTACTGTTGTGTCCTAGCTCTTACTGGTGTGTCCTAGCTCTTACTGGTGTGTCCTAGCTCTTACTGGTGTGTCCCAGCTCTTACTGGTGTGTCCCAGCTCTTACTGGTGTGTCTTAGCTCTTGCTGGTGTGTCATAGCTCTTACTGGTGTGACCTAGATCTTACTGGTGAGTCCCAGCTCTCAGTGGTGTGTCTTAGCTCTTACTGGTGTGTCTTAGCTCTTACTGGTGTGTCCCATCTCTTACTGGTGTGTCCCAACTCTGACTGGTGTGTCCCAACTCTTACTGGTTTGTGCCAACTCTTACTGGTGTGTCCAAGCTCTTACTGGTGTGTCCCAGCTCTTACTGGTGTGTCCCAGCTCTTACTGGTGTGTCCCAGCTCTTACTGGTGTGTCCCAGGTCTTACTGGTGTGTCCTAGCTCTTACTGGTGTGTCCCAGATCTTACTGGTGTGTCCCAGCTCTTACTGGTGTGTCTTAGCTCTTACTGGTGTGTCATAGCTCTTACTGGTGTGTCCCAGCTCTTACTGGAGTGTCTTAGCTCTTACTGGTGTGTCATAGCTCTTACTAGTGTGACCTAGCTCTTGATTGTGAGTCCCAGCTCTTACTGGTGTGTATTAGCTCTTACTGGTGTGTCTTAGCTCTTACTGGTCTGTCTTAGCTCTTACTGGTGTGTCCCATTTCTTACTGGTGTGTCCCAACTCTTAATGGTTTGTGCCAACTCCTACTGGTGTGTCCCAGCTCTTACTGGTGTGTCCCAGCTCTTACTGGTGTGTCCCAGCTCTTACTGCTGTGTCCCAGCTCTTACTGCTGTGTCCCAGCTCTTATTGGTGTGTCCCAGCTCTTACTGCTGTGTGTCTAGCTCTTACTGGTGTTTTCCAGCTCTTACTGGTGTGTCGCAGCTCTTACTGGTGTGTTCCAGCTCTTACTGGTGTGTCGCAGCTCTTACTGGTGTGTCCCAGCTCTTACTGGTGTGTCTCAGCACTTACTGGTGTGTCCCAGCTCTTACTGGTGTGTCCCAGCTCTTACTGTTGTGTCCTAGCTCTTACTGGTGTGTCTTAGCTCTTACTGGTGTGTCCCAGCTCTTACTGGTGTGTCCCAGCTCTTACTGGTGTGTCGTAGCTCTTACTGGTGTGTCACAGCTCTTACTGGTGTGGCCTAGCTCTTACTGGTGAGTCCCAGCTCTTACTAGTGTGTCTTAGCTCTTACTGGTGTGTCTTAGCTCTTACTGGTGTGTCGTAGCTCCTACTGGTGTGTCCCATGTCTTACTGGTGTGTCCCAACTCTGACTGGTGTGTCCCAACTCTTACTGGTTTGTGCCAACTCTAACTGGTGTGTCCCAGCTCTTACTGGTGTGTCCCAGCTCTTACGGGTGTGTCCCAGTTCTTACTGGTGTGTCCCAGCTCTTACTGGTGTGTCCCAGCTCTTACAGGTGTGTCCCAGCTCTTACTGCTGTGTCCCAGCTCTTACTGCTGTGTCCCAGCTCTTATTGGTGTGTCCCAGCTCTTACTGCTGTGTCCCAGCTCTTACTGGTGTGTCCCAGCTCTTACTGGTGTGTCCCAGCTCTTACTGGTGTGTCCCAGCTCTTACTGGTGTGTCCCAGCTCTTACTGGTGTGTCCCAGCACTTACTGGTGTGTCCCAGCTCTTACTGGTGTGTCCCAGCTCTTACTGTTGTGTCCCAGCTCTTACTGGTGTGTCTTAGCTCTTACTGGTGTGTCCCAGCTCTTACTGGTGTGTCCCAGCTCTTACTGGTGTGTCGTAGCTCTTACTGGTGTGTCACAGGTCTTACTGGTGTGGCCTAGCTCTTACTGGTGAGTCCCAGCTCTTACTAGTGTGTCTTAGCTCTTACTGGTGTGTCTTAGCTCTTACTGGTGTGTCCCAGCTCTTACTGGTGTGTCCCAGCTCTTACTGGTGTGTTCTAGCTCCTTGTGGTGTTTCCCAGCTCTTACTGCTGTGTCTCAGCTCTTACTGGTGTGTCCCAGCTCTTACTGGTGTTTTCCAGCTTTTACTGGTGTGTCCCAGCACTTACTGGTGTGTCCCAGCTCTTACTGGTGTGTCCCAGCTCTTACTGTTGTGTCCTAGTTCTTACTGGTGTGTCCTAACTCTTACTGGTGTGTCCTAGCTCTTACTGGTGTGTCCCAGCTCTTATTGGTGTGTCCCAGCTCTTACTGGTGTGTCTTAGCTCTTGCCGGAGTGACATAGCTCTTACTGGTGTGACCTAGCTCTTACTGGTGAGTCCCAGCTCTTACTGGTGTGTCTTAGCTCTTACTGGTGTGTCTTAGCTCTTACTGGTGTGTCCCATCTCCTACTGGTGTGTTCCAACTCTGACTGGTGTGTCCCAGCTCTTACTGGTGTGTCCCAGCTCTTACTGGTTTGTGCCAACTCTTACTGGTGTTTCCCAGCCCTTACTGGTGTGTCCCAACTCTTACTGGTGTGTCCCAGCTCTTACTGGTGTGTCCCAGCTCTTACTGGTGTGTCCTAGCAGTTACTGGTGTGTCCTAGCTCTTACTGGTGTGTCCCAGATCTTACTGGTGTGTCCCAGCTCTTACTGGTGTGTCTTAGCTCTTACTGGTGTGTCATAGCTCTTACTGGTGTGACCTAGCTCTTACTGGTGAGTCCCAGCTCTTACTGGTGTGTCTTAGCTCTTACTGGTGTGTCTTAGCTCTTACTGGTGTGTCCCAGCTCTTACTGGTGTGTACCAGCTCTTACTGGTGTGTCCCAGCTCTTACTGGTGTGTCCCAGCTCTTACTGGTGTGTCCCAGCTGTTACTGGTGTGTCCCAGCTCTTACTGGTGTGTCCCAGCACTTACTGGTGTGTCCCAGCTCTTACTGGTGTGTCCCAGCTCTTACTGTTGTGTCCCAGCTCTTACTGGTGTGTCCCAGCACTTACTGGTGTGTCCCAGCTCTTACTGGTGTGTCCCAGCTCTTACTGTTGTGTCCTAGCTCTTACTGGTGTATCTTAGCTCTTACTGGTGTGTCCCAGCTCTTACTGGTGTGTCGAAGCTCTTCCTGGTGAGTCCCAGCTCTTACTAGTGTGTCTTAGCTCTTACTGGTGTGTCTTAGCTCTTACTGGTGTGTCGTAGCTCCTACTGGTGTGTCCCATCTCTTACTGGTGTGTCCCAACTCTGAATGGTGTGTCCCAACTCTTACTGGTTTGTGCCAACTCCTACTGGTGTGTCCCAGCTCTTACTGGTGTGTCCCAGCTCTTACGGGTGTGTTCCAGTTCTTACTGGTGTGTCCCAGCTCTTACTGGTGTGTCCCAGCTCTTACATGTGTGTCCCAGCTCTTACTGCTGTGTCCCAGCTCTTACTGCTGTGCCCCAGCTCTTATTGGTGTGTCCCAGCTCTTACTGCTGTGTCCCAGCTCTTACTGGTGTGTCCCAGCTCTTACTGGTGTGTCCCAGCTCTTACTGGTGTGTCCCAGCTCTTACTGTTGTGTCCCAGCTCTTACTGGTGTGTCCCAGCACTTACTGGTGTGTCCCAGCTCTTACTGGTGTGTCTTAGCTCTTGCTGGAGTGTCATAGCTCTTACTGGTGTGTCTTAGCTCTTACTGGTGTGTCTTAGCTCTTACTGGTGTGTCCCATCTCCTGCTGGTGTGTCCCAACTCTGACTGGTGTGTCCCAACTCTTACTGGTTTGTGCCAACTCTTACTGGTGTGTCCCAGCTCTTACTGGTGTGTCCCAACTCTTACTGGTGTGTCCCAGCTCTTACTGGTGTGTCCCAGCTCTTACTGGTGTGTCCTAGCTGTTACTGGTGTATCCTAGCTCTTACTGGTGTGTCCCAGATCTTACTGGTGTGTCTCAGCTCTTACTGGTGTGTCCCAGCTCTTACTGGTGTGTCCCAGCTCTTACAGGTGTGTCCCAGCTCTTACTGCTGTGTTCCAGCTCTTACTGCTGTGTCCCAGCTCTTATTGGTGTGTCCCAGCTCTTACTGCTGTGTCCCAGCTCTTACTGGTGTGTCCCAGCTCTTACTGGTGTGTCCCAGCTCTTACTGGTGTGTTCCAGCTCTTACTGGTGTGTCCCAGCTCTTACTGGTGTGTCCCAGCACTTACTGGTGTGTCCCAGCTCTTACTGGTGTGTCCCTGCTCTTACTGTTGTGTCCTAGCTCTTACTGGTGTGTCTTAGCTCTTACTGGTGTGTCCCAGCTCTTACTGGTGTGTCCCAACTCTTACTGGTGTGTCGTAGCTCTTACTGGTGTGTCACAGCTCTTACTGGTGTGTCCCAGCTCTAACTGGTGTTTTCCATCTCTTACTGGTGTGTCCCAGCTCTTACTGGTGTGTCCTAGCTCTTACTGGTGTGTCCCAGCTCATACTGCTGTGTCCCAGCTCTTACTGGTGTGTCCCAGCTCTTACTGGTGTGTCCCAGCTCTTACTGGTGTGTCCCAGCTCTTACTGGTGTGTCCCAACTCCTACTGGTGGTGTCCCAACTCTGACTGGTGTGCCCGAATTCTAACTGGTTTGTCCCAACTCTTAGTGGTGTGTCCCAGCTCTTACTGGTGTGTCCCAACTCTTACTGGTGTGTCCCAGCTCTTACTGGTGTGTCCCAACTCATACTGGTGTGTCCCACCTCTTACTGGTGTGTCCCAGCTCTGACTGGTGTGTCCTAGCTCTTACTGGTGTGTCCTAGCTCTTACTGGTGTGTTCTAGCTGTTACTGGTGTGTCCCAGCTCTTACTGGTGTGTCGTAGCTCTCACTGGTGTGTCATAGCTCTTACTGGTGTGACCTAGCTCTTACTGGTGAGTCCCAGCTCTTACTGGTGTGTCTTAGCTCTTAATGGTGTGTCTTATCTCTTACTGGTGTGTCCCAGCTCTTACTGGTGTGTTCTAGCTCTTACTGGTGTGTTCTAGCTCCTTCTGGTGTGTCCCAGCTCTTACTGCTGTGTCCCAGCTCTTACTGGTGTGTCCCAGCTCTTACTGGTGTTTTCCAGCTTTTACTGGTGTGTCCCAGCACTAACTGGTGTGTCCCAGCTCTTACTGGTGTGTCCCAGCTCTTACTGTTGTGTCCTAGCTCTTACTGGTGTGTCCTAGCTCTTACTGGTGTGTCCTAGCTCTTACTGGTGAGTCCCAGCTGTTAGTGCTGTGTCTCAGCTCTTACTGGTGTGTCCCAGCTCTTACTGGTGTTTTCCATATCTTACTGGTGTGTCCCAGCTCTTACTGGTGTGTTCCAGCTCTTACTGGTGTGTCCCAGCTCTTACTGGTGTGTCCTAGCTCTTACTGGTGTGTCCCAGCTCATACTGCTGTGTCCCAGCTCTTACTGGTGTGTCCCAGCTCTTACTGGTGTGTCCCAGCTCTTACTGGTGTGTCCCAGCTCTTACTGGTGTGTCCCAACTCCTACTGGTGGTGTCCCAACTCTGACTGGTGTGCCCCAATTCTAACTGGTTTGTCCAAACTCTTACTGGTGTGTCCCAGCACTTACTGGTGTGTCCCAACTCTTACTGGTGTGTCCCAGCTCTTACTGGTGTGTCTCAACTCTTACTGGTGTGTCCCAGCTCTTACTGGTGTGTCCCAGCTCTGACTGGTGTGTCCTAGCTCTTACTGGTGTGTCCTAGCTCTTACTGGTGTGTTCTAGCTGTTACTGGTGTGTCCCAGCTCTTACTGGTGTGTCGTAGCTCTTACTGGTGTGTCATAGCTCTTACTGGTGTGACCTAGCTCTTACTGGTGAGTCCCAGCTCTTACTGGTGTGTCTTAGCTCTTAATGGTGTGTCTTATCTCTTACTGGTGTGTCCCAGCTCTTACTGGTGTGTTCTAGCTCCTTCTGGTGTGTCCCAGATCTTACTGCTGTGTCTCAGCTCTTACTGGTGTGTCCCAGCTCTTACTGGTGTTTTCCAGCTTTTACTGGTGTGTCCCAGCACTAACTGGTGTGTCCCAGCTCTTACTGGTGTGTCCCAGCACTTACTGGTGTGTCCCAGCTCTTACTGGTGTATTCTAGCTCCTTCTGGTGTGTCCCAGCTCTTACTGCTGTGTCCCAGCTCTTACTGGTGTGTCCCAGCTCTTACTGGTGTTTTCCAGCTTTTACTGGTGTGTCCCAGCACTAACTGGTGTGTCCCAGCTCTTACTGGTGTGTCCCAGCTCTTACTGTTGTGTCCTAGCTCTTACTGGTGTGTCCTAGCTCTTACTGGTGTGTCCTAGCTCTTACTGGTGTGTCCCAGCTCTTACTGGTGTGTCCCAGCTCTTACTGGTGTGTCTTAGCTCTTGCTGGTGTGTCATAGCTCTTACTGGTGTGACCTAGATCTTACTGGTGAGTCCCAGCTCTCAGTGGTGTGTCTTAGCTCTTACTGGTGTGTCTTAGCTCTTACTGGTGTGTCCCATCTCTTACTGGTGTGTCCCAACTCTGACTGGTGTGTCCCAACTCTTACTGGTTTGTGCCAACTCTTACTGGTGTGTCCAAGCTCTTACTGGTGTGTCCCAGCTCTTACTGGTGTGTCCCAGCTCTTACTGGTGTGTCCCAGCTCTTACTGGTGTGTCCCAGGTCTTACTGGTGTGTCCTAGCTCTTACTGGTGTGTCCCAGATCTTACTGGTGTGTCCCAGCTCTTACTGGTGTGTCTTAGCTCTTACTGGTGTGTCATAGCTCTTACTGGTGTGTCCCAGCTCTTACTGGAGTGTCTTAGCTCTTACTGGTGTGTCATAGCTCTTACTAGTGTGACCTAGCTCTTGATTGTGAGTCCCAGCTCTTACTGGTGTGTATTAGCTCTTACTGGTGTGTCTTAGCTCTTACTGGTCTGTCTTAGCTCTTACTGGTGTGTCCCATTTCTTACTGGTGTGTCCCAACTCTTAATGGTTTGTGCCAACTCCTACTGGTGTGTCCCAGCTCTTACTGGTGTGTCCCAGCTCTTACTGGTGTGTCCCAGCTCTTACTGCTGTGTCCCAGCTCTTACTGCTGTGTCCCAGCTCTTATTGGTGTGTCCCAGCTCTTACTGCTGTGTGTCTAGCTCTTACTGGTGTTTTCCAGCTCTTACTGGTGTGTCGCAGCTCTTACTGGTGTGTTCCAGCTCTTACTGGTGTGTCGCAGCTCTTACTGGTGTGTCCCAGCTCTTACTGGTGTGTCTCAGCACTTACTGGTGTGTCCCAGCTCTTACTGGTGTGTCCCAGCTCTTACTGTTGTGTCCTAGCTCTTACTGGTGTGTCTTAGCTCTTACTGGTGTGTCCCAGCTCTTACTGGTGTGTCCCAGCTCTTACTGGTGTGTCGTAGCTCTTACTGGTGTGTCACAGCTCTTACTGGTGTGGCCTAGCTCTTACTGGTGAGTCCCAGCTCTTACTAGTGTGTCTTAGCTCTTACTGGTGTGTCTTAGCTCTTACTGGTGTGTCGTAGCTCCTACTGGTGTGTCCCATGTCTTACTGGTGTGTCCCAACTCTGACTGGTGTGTCCCAACTCTTACTGGTTTGTGCCAACTCTAACTGGTGTGTCCCAGCTCTTACTGGTGTGTCCCAGCTCTTACGGGTGTGTCCCAGTTCTTACTGGTGTGTCCCAGCTCTTACTGGTGTGTCCCAGCTCTTACAGGTGTGTCCCAGCTCTTACTGCTGTGTCCCAGCTCTTACTGCTGTGTCCCAGCTCTTATTGGTGTGTCCCAGCTCTTACTGCTGTGTCCCAGCTCTTACTGGTGTGTCCCAGCTCTTACTGGTGTGTCCCAGCTCTTACTGGTGTGTCCCAGCTCTTACTGGTGTGTCCCAGCTCTTACTGGTGTGTCCCAGCACTTACTGGTGTGTCCCAGCTCTTACTGGTGTGTCCCAGCTCTTACTGTTGTGTCCCAGCTCTTACTGGTGTGTCTTAGCTCTTACTGGTGTGTCCCAGCTCTTACTGGTGTGTCCCAGCTCTTACTGGTGTGTCGTAGCTCTTACTGGTGTGTCACAGGTCTTACTGGTGTGGCCTAGCTCTTACTGGTGAGTCCCAGCTCTTACTAGTGTGTCTTAGCTCTTACTGGTGTGTCTTAGCTCTTACTGGTGTGTCCCAGCTCTTACTGGTGTGTCCCAGCTCTTACTGGTGTGTTCTAGCTCCTTGTGGTGTTTCCCAGCTCTTACTGCTGTGTCTCAGCTCTTACTGGTGTGTCCCAGCTCTTACTGGTGTTTTCCAGCTTTTACTGGTGTGTCCCAGCACTTACTGGTGTGTCCCAGCTCTTACTGGTGTGTCCCAGCTCTTACTGTTGTGTCCTAGTTCTTACTGGTGTGTCCTAACTCTTACTGGTGTGTCCTAGCTCTTACTGGTGTGTCCCAGCTCTTATTGGTGTGTCCCAGCTCTTACTGGTGTGTCTTAGCTCTTGCCGGAGTGACATAGCTCTTACTGGTGTGACCTAGCTCTTACTGGTGAGTCCCAGCTCTTACTGGTGTGTCTTAGCTCTTACTGGTGTGTCTTAGCTCTTACTGGTGTGTCCCATCTCCTACTGGTGTGTTCCAACTCTGACTGGTGTGTCCCAGCTCTTACTGGTGTGTCCCAGCTCTTACTGGTTTGTGCCAACTCTTACTGGTGTTTCCCAGCCCTTACTGGTGTGTCCCAACTCTTACTGGTGTGTCCCAGCTCTTACTGGTGTGTCCCAGCTCTTACTGGTGTGTCCTAGCAGTTACTGGTGTGTCCTAGCTCTTACTGGTGTGTCCCAGATCTTACTGGTGTGTCCCAGCTCTTACTGGTGTGTCTTAGCTCTTACTGGTGTGTCATAGCTCTTACTGGTGTGACCTAGCTCTTACTGGTGAGTCCCAGCTCTTACTGGTGTGTCTTAGCTCTTACTGGTGTGTCTTAGCTCTTACTGGTGTGTCCCAGCTCTTACTGGTGTGTACCAGCTCTTACTGGTGTGTCCCAGCTCTTACTGGTGTGTCCCAGCTCTTACTGGTGTGTCCCAGCTGTTACTGGTGTGTCCCAGCTCTTACTGGTGTGTCCCAGCACTTACTGGTGTGTCCCAGCTCTTACTGGTGTGTCCCAGCTCTTACTGTTGTGTCCCAGCTCTTACTGGTGTGTCCCAGCACTTACTGGTGTGTCCCAGCTCTTACTGGTGTGTCCCAGCTCTTACTGTTGTGTCCTAGCTCTTACTGGTGTATCTTAGCTCTTACTGGTGTGTCCCAGCTCTTACTGGTGTGTCGAAGCTCTTCCTGGTGAGTCCCAGCTCTTACTAGTGTGTCTTAGCTCTTACTGGTGTGTCTTAGCTCTTACTGGTGTGTCGTAGCTCCTACTGGTGTGTCCCATCTCTTACTGGTGTGTCCCAACTCTGAATGGTGTGTCCCAACTCTTACTGGTTTGTGCCAACTCCTACTGGTGTGTCCCAGCTCTTACTGGTGTGTCCCAGCTCTTACGGGTGTGTTCCAGTTCTTACTGGTGTGTCCCAGCTCTTACTGGTGTGTCCCAGCTCTTACATGTGTGTCCCAGCTCTTACTGCTGTGTCCCAGCTCTTACTGCTGTGCCCCAGCTCTTATTGGTGTGTCCCAGCTCTTACTGCTGTGTCCCAGCTCTTACTGGTGTGTCCCAGCTCTTACTGGTGTGTCCCAGCTCTTACTGGTGTGTCCCAGCTCTTACTGTTGTGTCCCAGCTCTTACTGGTGTGTCCCAGCACTTACTGGTGTGTCCCAGCTCTTACTGGTGTGTCTTAGCTCTTGCTGGAGTGTCATAGCTCTTACTGGTGTGTCTTAGCTCTTACTGGTGTGTCTTAGCTCTTACTGGTGTGTCCCATCTCCTGCTGGTGTGTCCCAACTCTGACTGGTGTGTCCCAACTCTTACTGGTTTGTGCCAACTCTTACTGGTGTGTCCCAGCTCTTACTGGTGTGTCCCAACTCTTACTGGTGTGTCCCAGCTCTTACTGGTGTGTCCCAGCTCTTACTGGTGTGTCCTAGCTGTTACTGGTGTATCCTAGCTCTTACTGGTGTGTCCCAGATCTTACTGGTGTGTCTCAGCTCTTACTGGTGTGTCCCAGCTCTTACTGGTGTGTCCCAGCTCTTACAGGTGTGTCCCAGCTCTTACTGCTGTGTTCCAGCTCTTACTGCTGTGTCCCAGCTCTTATTGGTGTGTCCCAGCTCTTACTGCTGTGTCCCAGCTCTTACTGGTGTGTCCCAGCTCTTACTGGTGTGTCCCAGCTCTTACTGGTGTGTTCCAGCTCTTACTGGTGTGTCCCAGCTCTTACTGGTGTGTCCCAGCACTTACTGGTGTGTCCCAGCTCTTACTGGTGTGTCCCTGCTCTTACTGTTGTGTCCTAGCTCTTACTGGTGTGTCTTAGCTCTTACTGGTGTGTCCCAGCTCTTACTGGTGTGTCCCAACTCTTACTGGTGTGTCGTAGCTCTTACTGGTGTGTCACAGCTCTTTCTGGTGTGGCCTAGCTCTTACTGGTGAGTCCCAGCTCTTACTAGTGTGTCTTGGCTCTTACTGGTGTGTCTTAGCTCTTACTGGTGTGTCCCAGCTCTTACTGGTGTGTCCCAGCTCTTACTGGTGTGTTCTAGCTCCTTGTGGTGTGTCCCAGCTCTTACTGCTGTGTCTCAGCTCTTACTGGTGTGTCCCAGCTCTTACTGGTGTTTTCCATCTCTAACTGGTAAGTCCCAGCTCTTACTGGTGTGTTCCAGCTCTTACTGGTGTGTCCCAGGTCATACTGCTGTGTCCCAGCTCTTACTGGTGTGTCCCACCTATTACTGGTGTGTCCCAGCTCTTACTGGTGTGTCCCAGTTCTTACTGGTGTGTCCCAACTCCTACTGGTGGTGTCCCAACTCTGACTGGTGTGCCCCAATTCTAACTGGTTTGTCCCAACTCTTACTGGTGTGTCCCAGCTCTTACTGGTGTGTCCCAACTCTTACTGGTGTGTCCCAGCTCTTACTGGTGTGTCACAACTCTTACTGGTGTGTCCCAGCTCTTACTGGTGTGTCCCAGCTCTGACTGGTGTGTCCTAGCTCTTACTGGTGTGTCCTAGCTCTTTCTGGTGTGTTCTAGCTGTTACTGGTGTGTCCCAGCTCTTACTGGTGTGTCGTAGCTCTTACTGGTGTGTCATAGCTCTTACTGGTGTGACCTAGCTCTTACTGGTGAGTCCCAGCTCTTACTGGTGTGTCTTAGCTCTTAATGGTGTGTCTTATCTCTTACTGGTGTGTCCCAGCTCTTACTGGTGTGTCCCAGCTCTTACTGTTGTGTCCTAGTTCTTACTAGTGTGTCCTAACTCTTACTGGTGTGTCCTAGCTCTTACTGGTGAATCCCAGCTCTTACTGGTGTGTCCCAGCTCTTACTGGTGTGTCTTAGCTCTTGCTGGAGTGTCATAGCTCTTACTGGTGTGATCTAGCTCTTACTGGTGAGTTACAGCTCTTACTGGTGTGTCCCAGCTCTTACGGGTGTGTCCCAGTTCTTACTGGTGTGTCCCAGCTCTTACAGGTGTGTCCCAGCTCTTACTGCTGTGTCCCAGCTCTTACTGCTGTGTCCCAGCTCTTATTGGTGTGTCCCAGCTCTTACTGCTGTGTCCCAGCTCTTACTGCTGTGTCCCAGCTCTTACTGGTGTGTCCCAGCTCTTACTGGTGTGTCGCAGCTCTTACTGGTGTGTCCCAGCTCTTACTGGTGTGTCTCAGCACTTACTGGTGTGTCCCAGCTCTTACTGGTGTGTCCCAGCTCTTACTGTTGTGTCCTAGCTCTTACTGGTGTGTCTTAGCTCTTACTGGTGTGTCCCAGCTCTTACTGGTGTGTCCCAGCTCTTACTGGTGTGTCGTAGCTCTTACTGGTGTGTCACAGCTCTTACTGGTGTGGCCTAGCTCTTACTGGTGAGTCCCAGCTCTAACTAGTGTGTCTTAGCTCTTACTGGTGTGTCTTAGCTCTTACTGGTGTGTCGTAGCTCCTACTGGTGTGTCCCATCTCTTACTGGTGTGTCCCAACTCTGACTGGTGTGTCCCAACTCTTACTGGTTTGTGCCAACTCTTACTGGTGTGTCCCAGCTCTTACTGGTGTGTCCCAGCTCATACTGCTGTGTCCCAGCTCTTACTGGTGTGTCCCAGCTATTACTGGTGTGTCCCAGCTCTTACTGGTGTGTCCCAGCTCTTACTGGTGTGTCCCAACTCCTACTGGTGGTGTCCCAACTCTGACTGGTGTGCCCCAATTCTAACTGGTTTGTCCCAACTCTTACTGGTGTGTCCCAGCTCTTACTGGTGTGTCCCAACTCTTACTGGTGTGTCCCAGCTCTTACTGGTGTGTCCCAACTCTTACTGGTGTGTCCCAGCTCTTACTGGTGTGTCCCAGCTCTGACTGGTGTGTCCTAGCTCTTACTGGTGTGTCCTAGCTCTTACTGGTGTGTTCTAGCTGTTACTGGTGTGTCCCAGCTCTTACTGGTGTGTCGTAGCTCTTACTGGTGTGTCATAGCTCTTACTGGTGTGACCTAGCTCTTACTGGTGAGTCCCAGCTCTTACTGGTGTGTCTTAGCTCTTAATGGTGTGTCTTATCTCTTACTGGTGTGTCCCAGCTCTTACTGGTGTGTTCTAGCTCCTTCTGGTGTGTCCCAGATCTTACTGCTGTGTCTCAGCTCTTACTAGTGTGTCCCAGATCTTACTGCTGTGTCTCAGCTCTTACTGGTGTGTCCCAGCTCTTACTGGTGTTTTCCAGCTTTTTCTGGTGTGTCCCAGCACTTACTGGTGTGTCCCAGCTCTTACTGGTGTGTTCTAGCTCCTTCTGGTGTGTCCCAGCTCTTACTGCTGTGTCCCAGCTCTTACTGGTGTGTCCCAGCTCTTACTGGTGTTTTCCAGCTTTTACTGGTGTGTCCCAGCACTAACTGGTGTGTCCCAGCTCTTACTGGTGTGTCCCAGCTCTTACTGTTGTGTCCTAGCTCTTGCTGGTGTGTCCTAGCTCTTACTGGTGTGTCCTAGCTCTTACTGGTGTGTCCCATCTCCTACTGGTGTGTCCCAACTCTGACTGGTGTGTCCCAACTCTTACTGGTTTGTGCCAACTCTTACTGGTGTGTCCCAGCTCTTACTGGTGTGTCCCAACTCTTACTGGTGTGTCCCAGCTCTTACTGGTGTGTCCCAGCTCTTACTGGTGTGTCCTAGCAGTTACTGGTGTTTCCTAGCTCTTACTGGTGTGTCCCAGATCTTACTGGTGTGTCCCAGCTCTTACTGGTGTGTCTTAGCTCTTACTGGTGTGTCATAGCTCTTACTGGTGTGACCTAGCTCTTACTGGTGAGTCCCAGCTCTTACTGGTGTGTCTTAGCTCTTACTGGTGTGTCTTAGCTCTTACTGGTGTGTCCCAGCTCTTACTGGTGTGTCCCAGCTCTTACTGGTGTGTTCTAGCTCCTACTGGTGAGTCCCAGCTCTTACTGCTGTGTCTCAGCTCTTACTGGTGTGTCCCAGCTCTAACTGGTGTTTTCCATCTCTTACTGGTGTGTCCCAGCTCTTACTGGTGTGTCCTAGCTCTTACTGGTGTGTCCCAGCTCATACTGCTGTGTCCCAGCTCTTACTGGTGTGTCCCAGCTCTTACTGGTGTGTCCCAGCTCTTACTGGTGTGTCCCAGCTCTTACTGGTGTGTCCCAACTCCTACTGGTGGTGTCCCAACTCTGACTGGTGTGCCCGAATTCTAACTGGTTTGTCCCAACTCTTAGTGGTGTGTCCCAGCTCTTACTGGTGTGTCCCAACTCTTACTGGTGTGTCCCAGCTCTTACTGGTGTGTCCCAACTCATACTGGTGTGTCCCACCTCTTACTGGTGTGTCCCAGCTCTGACTGGTGTGTCCTAGCTCTTACTGGTGTGTCCTAGCTCTTACTGGTGTGTTCTAGCTGTTACTGGTGTGTCCCAGCTCTTACTGGTGTGTCGTAGCTCTCACTGGTGTGTCATAGCTCTTACTGGTGTGACCTAGCTCTTACTGGTGAGTCCCAGCTCTTACTGGTGTGTCTTAGCTCTTAATGGTGTGTCTTATCTCTTACTGGTGTGTCCCAGCTCTTACTGGTGTGTTCTAGCTCTTACTGGTGTGTTCTAGCTCCTTCTGGTGTGTCCCAGCTCTTACTGCTGTGTCCCAGCTCTTACTGGTGTGTCCCAGCTCTTACTGGTGTTTTCCAGCTTTTACTGGTGTGTCCCAGCACTAACTGGTGTGTCCCAGCTCTTACTGGTGTGTCCCAGCTCTTACTGTTGTGTCCTAGCTCTTACTGGTGTGTCCTAGCTCTTACTGGTGTGTCCTAGCTCTTACTGGTGAGTCCCAGCTGTTAGTGCTGTGTCTCAGCTCTTACTGGTGTGTCCCAGCTCTTACTGGTGTTTTCCATATCTTACTGGTGTGTCCCAGCTCTTACTGGTGTGTTCCAGCTCTTACTGGTGTGTCCCAGCTCTTACTGGTGTGTCCTAGCTCTTACTGGTGTGTCCCAGCTCATACTGCTGTGTCCCAGCTCTTACTGGTGTGTCCCAGCTCTTACTGGTGTGTCCCAGCTCTTACTGGTGTGTCCCAGCTCTTACTGGTGTGTCCCAACTCCTACTGGTGGTGTCCCAACTCTGACTGGTGTGCCCCAATTCTAACTGGTTTGTCCAAACTCTTACTGGTGTGTCCCAGCACTTACTGGTGTGTCCCAACTCTTACTGGTGTGTCCCAGCTCTTACTGGTGTGTCTCAACTCTTACTGGTGTGTCCCAGCTCTTACTGGTGTGTCCCAGCTCTGACTGGTGTGTCCTAGCTCTTACTGGTGTGTCCTAGCTCTTACTGGTGTGTTCTAGCTGTTACTGGTGTGTCCCAGCTCTTACTGGTGTGTCGTAGCTCTTACTGGTGTGTCATAGCTCTTACTGGTGTGACCTAGCTCTTACTGGTGAGTCCCAGCTCTTACTGGTGTGTCTTAGCTCTTAATGGTGTGTCTTATCTCTTACTGGTGTGTCCCAGCTCTTACTGGTGTGTTCTAGCTCCTTCTGGTGTGTCCCAGATCTTACTGCTGTGTCTCAGCTCTTACTGGTGTGTCCCAGCTCTTACTGGTGTTTTCCAGCTTTTACTGGTGTGTCCCAGCACTAACTGGTGTGTCCCAGCTCTTACTGGTGTGTCCCAGCACTTACTGGTGTGTCCCAGCTCTTACTGGTGTATTCTAGCTCCTTCTGGTGTGTCCCAGCTCTTACTGCTGTGTCCCAGCTCTTACTGGTGTGTCCCAGCTCTTACTGGTGTTTTCCAGCTTTTACTGGTGTGTCCCAGCACTAACTGGTGTGTCCCAGCTCTTACTGGTGTGTCCCAGCTCTTACTGTTGTGTCCTAGCTCTTACTGGTGTGTCCTAGCTCTTACTGGTGTGTCCTAGCTCTTACTGGTGTGTCCCAGCTCTTACTGGTGTGTCCCAGCTCTTACTGGTGTGTCTTAGCTCTTGCTGGTGTGTCATAGCTCTTACTGGTGTGACCTAGATCTTACTGGTGAGTCCCAGCTCTCAGTGGTGTGTCTTAGCTCTTACTGGTGTGTCTTAGCTCTTACTGGTGTGTCCCATCTCTTACTGGTGTGTCCCAACTCTGACTGGTGTGTCCCAACTCTTACTGGTTTGTGCCAACTCTTACTGGTGTGTCCAAGCTCTTACTGGTGTGTCCCAGCTCTTACTGGTGTGTCCCAGCTCTTACTGGTGTGTCCCAGCTCTTACTGGTGTGTCCCAGGTCTTACTGGTGTGTCCTAGCTCTTACTGGTGTGTCCCAGATCTTACTGGTGTGTCCCAGCTCTTACTGGTGTGTCTTAGCTCTTACTGGTGTGTCATAGCTCTTACTGGTGTGTCCCAGCTCTTACTGGAGTGTCTTAGCTCTTACTGGTGTGTCATAGCTCTTACTAGTGTGACCTAGCTCTTGATTGTGAGTCCCAGCTCTTACTGGTGTGTATTAGCTCTTACTGGTGTGTCTTAGCTCTTACTGGTCTGTCTTAGCTCTTACTGGTGTGTCCCATTTCTTACTGGTGTGTCCCAACTCTTAATGGTTTGTGCCAACTCCTACTGGTGTGTCCCAGCTCTTACTGGT